>NC_091166.1:46354777-46468700 GCF_040958095.1 Procambarus clarkii | reverse complement strand
GTCTGGGCCCAGGTGGGTTAGTCTGGGCCCGGGTGGGTTAGTCTGGGCCCCAGGTGGGTTAGTCTGGGCCAGGTGGGTTAGTCTGGGCCCGGGTGGGTTAGTCTGGACCCAGGTGGGTTAGTCTGGTCCCAGGTGGGTTAGTCTGGTCCCGGGTGGGTTTAGTCTGGGCCCAGGTGGGTTAGTCTGGGCCCAGGTGGGTTAGTCTGGGCCCGGGTAAGTTAGTCTGGGCCCAGGTGGGTTAGTCTGGGCCCGGGTGGGTTAGTCTGGGCCCAGGTGGGTTAGTCTGGGCCCAGGTGGGTTAGTCTGGACCAGGTGGGTTAGTCTGGGCCCAGGTGGGTTAGTCTGGGCCCGGGTGGGTTAGTCTGGACCCAGGTGGGTTAGTCTGGGCCCAGGTGGGTTAGTCTGGGCCCAGGTGGGTTAGTCTGGGCTCAGGTGGGTTAGTCTGGGCCCAGGTGGGTTAGTCTGGGCCCGGGTGGGTTAGTCTGGGCCCAGGTGGGTTAGTCTGGGCCCGGGTGGGTTAGTCTGGACCCAGGTGGGTTAGTCTGGGCCCAGGTGGGTTAGTCTGGGCCCAGGTGGGTTAGTCTGGGCTCAGGTGGGTTAGTCTGGGCCCAGGTGGGTTAGTCTGGGCCCGGGTGGGTTAGTCTGGGCCCAGGTGGGTTAGTCAGGGCCACAGGTGGGTTAGTCTGGGCCCAGGGTGGGTTAGTCTGGGCTCAGGTGGGTTAGTCTGGGCCCATGTGGGTTAGTCTGGGCCCAGGGTGGGTTAGTCTGGCCCAGGTGGGTTAGTCTGGGCCCAGGTGGGTTAGTCTGGGTCCCAGGGTGGGTTAGTCTGGGCCCAGGTGGGTTAGTCTGGGTCCAGGTGGGTTAGTCTGGGCCCAGGTGGGTTAGTCTGGGCCCAGGTGGGTTAGTCTGGGCCCAGGGTGGGTTAGTCTGGGCCCAGGTGGGTTAATCTGGGCCCAGGTGGGTTAGTCTGGGCCAGGTGGGTTAGTCTGGGCCCAGGTGGGTTAGTCTGGGCCCAGGTGGGTTAGTCTGGGCCCAGGTGGGTTAGTCTGGGCCCAGGTGGGTTAGTCTGGGTCCAGGTGGGTTAGTCTGGGCCCAGGTGGGTTAGTCTGGGCCCAGGTGGGTTAGTCTGGGTCCAGGTGGGTTAGTCTGGGCCCAGGTGGGTTAGTCTGCGCCCAGGTGGGTTAGTCTGGGTCCCGGTGGGTTAGTCTGGGCCCAGGTGGGTTAGTCTGGGCTCAGGTGGGTTAGTCTGGGCCCAGGTGGGTTAGTCTGGGCCCAGGTGGGTTAGTCTGGGTCCAGGTGGGTTAGTCTGGGCCCAGGTGGGTTAGTCTGGGCCCAGGTGGGTTAGTCTGGGCCCAGGTGGGTTAGTCTGGGCCCAGGTGGGTTAGTCTGGGCCCAGGTGGGTTAGTCTGGGTCCAGGTGGGTTAGTCTGGGCCCAGGTGGGTTAGTCTGCGCCCAGGTGGGTTAGTCTGGGTCCCGGTGGGTTAGTCTGGGCCCAGGTGGGTTAGTCTGGGCTCAGGTGGGTTAGTCTGGGCCCAGGTGGGTTAGTCTGGGCCCAGGTGGGTTAGTCTGGGTCCAGGTGGGTTAGTCTGGGCCCAGGTGGGTTAGTCTGGGCCCAGGTGGGTTAGTCTGGGCCCAGGTGGGTTAATCTGGGCCCAGGTGGGTTAGTCTGGGCCCAGGTGGGTTAGTCTGGGCCCAGGTGGGTTAGTCTGGGCCCAGGTGGGTTAGTCTGGGTCCAGGTGGATTAGTCTGGGCCCAGGTGGGTTAGTCTGGGCCCAGGTGGGTTAGTCTGGGCCCAGGTGGGTTAGTCTGGGTCCAGGTGGGTTAGTCTGGGCCCAGGTGGGTTAGTCTGCGCCCAGGTGGGTTAGTCTGGGTCCCGGTGGGTTAGTCTGGGCCCAGGTGGGTTAGTCTGGGCCCAGGTGGGTTAGTCTGGGCCCAGGTGGGTTAGTCTGGGCTCAGGTAGGGTTAGTCTGGGCCCAGGTGGGTTAGTCTGGGCCCAGGTGGGTTAGTCTGGGCCCAGGTGGGTTAGTCTGGGCCCAGGTGGGTTAGTCTGGGTCCAGGTGGGTTAGTCTGGGCCCAGGTGGGTTAGTCTGGGCCCAGGTGGGTTAGTCTGGGCCCAGGTGGGTTAGTCTGGGCCCAGGTGGGTTAATCTGGGCCCAGGTGGGTTAGTCTGGGCCCAGGTGGGTTAGTCTGGGCCCAGGTGGGTTAGTCTGGGCCCAGGTGGGTTAGTCTGGGCCCAGGTGGGGTTAGTCTGGGTCCCAGGTGGGTTAGTCTGGGCCCAGGTGGGTTAGTCTGGGCCCAGGTGGGTTAGTCTGGGTCCAGGTGGGTTAGTCTGGGCCCAGGTGGGTTAGTCTGCGCCCAGGTGGGTTAGTCTGGGTCCCGGTGGGTTAGTCTGGGCCCAGGTGGGTTAGTCTGGGCTCAGGTGGGTTAGTCTGGGCCCAGGTGGGTTAGTCTGGGCCCAGGTGGGTTAGTCTGGGTCCAGGTGGGTTAGTCTGGGCCCAGGTGGGTTAGTCTGGGCCCAGGTGGGTTAGTCTGGGCCCAGGTGGGTTAGTATGGGCCCAGGTGGGTTAGTCAGGGCCCAGGTGGGTTAGTCTGGGCTCAGGTAGGTTAGTCTGGGCCCAGGTGGGTTAGTCTGGGCCCAGGTGGGTTAGTCTGGGCCCAGGTGGGTTAGTCTGGGCCCAGGTGGGTTAGTCTGGGTCCAGGTGGGTTAGTCTGGGCCCAGGTGGGTTAGTCTGGGCCCAGGTGGGTTAGTCTGGGCCCAGGTGGGTTAGTCTGGGCCCAGGTGGGTTAATCTGGGCCCAGGTGGGTTAGTCTGGGCCCAGGTGGGTTAGTCTGGGCCCAGGTGGGTTAGTCTGGGCCCAGGTGGGTTAGTCTGGGCCCAGGTGGGTTAGTCTGGGCCCAGGTGGGTTAGTCTGGGTCCAGGTGGGTTAGTCTGGGCCCAGGTGGGTTAGTCTGGGCCCAGGTGGGTTAGTCTGGGTCCAGGTGGGTTAGTCTGGGCCCAGGTGGGTTAGTCTGGGCCCAGGTGGGTTAGTCTGGGTCCAGGTGGGTTAGTCTGGGCCCAGGTGGGTTAGTCTGGGCTCAGGTGGGTTAGTCTGGGCCCAGGTGGGTTAGTCTGGGCCCAGGTGGGTTAGTCTGGGCCCAGGTGGGTTAGTCTGGGCCCAGGTGGGTTAGTCTGGGCCCAGGTGGGTTAGTCTGGGTCCAGGTGGGTTAGTCTGGGCCCAGGTGGGTTAGTCTGGGCCCAGGTGGGTTAGTCTAGGCCCAGGTGGGTTAGTCTGGGTCCAGGTGGGTTAGTCTGGGCCCAGGTGGGTTAGTCTGGGTCCAGGTGGGTTAGTCTGGGCCCAGGTGGGTTAGTCTGGGCCCAGGTGGGTTAGTCTGGGCCCAGGTGGGTTAGTCAGGGCCCAGGTGGGTTAGTCTGGGCTCAGGTGGGTTAGTCTGGGCCCAGGTGGGTTAGTCTGGGCCCAGGTGGGTTAGTCTGGGCCCAGGTGGGTTAGTCTGGGCCCAGGTGGGTTAGTCTGGGTCCAGGTGGGTTAGTCTGGGCCCAGGTGGGTTAGTCTGGGCCCAGGTGGGTTAGTCTGGGCCCAGGTGGGTTAGTCTGGGCCCAGGTGGGTTAGTCTGGGCCCAGGTGGGTTAGTCTGGGCCCAGGTGGGTTAGTCTGGGTCCAGGTGGGTTAGTCTGGGCCCAGGTGGGTTAGTCTGGGCCCAGGTGGGTTAGTCTGGGTCCAGGTGGGTTAGTCTGGGCCCAGGTGGGTTAGTCTGGGCCCAGGTGGGTTAGTCTGGGTCCAGGTGGGTTAGTCTGGGCCCAGGTGGGTTAGTCTGGGCTCAGGTGGGTTAGTCTGGGCTCAGGTGGGTTAGTCTGGGCCCAGGTGGGTTAGTCTGGGCCCAGGTGGGTTAGTCTGGGCCCAGGTGGGTTAGTCTGGGCCCAGGTGGGTTAGTCTGGGCCCAGGTGGGTTAGTCTGGGTCCAGGTGGGTTAGATTGTCGTTCCTTATCATATTGTGGATGGCATATCTTGCCTGGTTGTTCTTTCCGTGTCCCAGTGTTCCGTGTCCCAGTGTTCCGTGTCCCAGTGTTCTGTGTCCCAGTGTTCCGTGTCCCAGTGTTCCGTGTCCCAGTGTTCCGTGTCCCAGTGTTCCGTGTCCCAGTTTTCTGTGTCCCAGTGTTCTGTGTCCCAGTGTTCCGTGTCCCAGTGTTCCGTGTCCCAGTGTTCCGTGTCCCAGTGTTCCGTGTCCCAGTGTTCCGTGTCCCAGTGTTCTGTGTCCCAGTGTTCTGTGTCCCAGTGTTCCGTGTCCCAGTGTTCCGTGTCCCAGTGTTCCGTGTCCCAGTGTTCTGTGTCCCAGTGTTCCGTGTCCCAGTGTTCCGTGTCCCAGTGTTCCGTGTCCCAGTGTTCCGTGTCCCAGTGTTCTGTGTCCCAGTGTTCCGTGTCCCAGTGTCCCAGAGTTTCATGATGACTGCCAGGGGAGGGTAAGGTCGTCTTGGTGGTTGGTAACAGGTTCCTAGGAAGATTATACATTTCGTAGTTTGGAGTTCAATTGCCAAAAAGTTTTCTTGAAAGGTATCTATTACAGCAATTGCTGCTCCATCGTTGGCCTGGTCAGCTCTGTTCACCTGGAAAGTTTTGTAATTGAAGATCTTTATCTTCTCACTTTCCTTTTTTCCATGGCTGTTAATGAGTATTATATCTGGGTCTATTTCTCTATACAAGTTGCTGAGTTCCAATGCTTTGTGTGGAGTCGAGCTTAGAACATTGTGTTGAATTAATGACTGGATAGGCTTCAACCCTTTTTTGTTTTAGTCAAGGGGCGAGTGTGAGGGTAGTTGTGTTGGAAGGAGGGTGGGGGGAAGGCCGAGGAGTGGTGGGTGGAAGGTATCTGTGTGTGTGTGTGTGTGTGTGTGTGGTGAGAGGGGGGGGGTCAGCCGGTGGATGGAGGGAGGGAGGGAGAGCGAGAGGAAGAGAAAATGGAATGAGTGTGTGTGTGTGTACTCACCTATTTGTGCTTGCAGGATCGAGCATTGACTCTTGGATCCCGCCTTTCTAGCCATCGGTTGTTTACAGCAATGACTCCTGTCCCATTTCCCTATCATACCTGGTTTTAAAAGTATGAATAGTATTTGCTTCCACAACCTGTTCTCCAAGTGCATTCCATTTTCCCACTACTCTCACGCTTAAAGAAAACTTCCTAGCATCTCTGTGACTCATCTTAGTTTCCAGTTTCCACCCATGTCCCCTCGTTCTGTTATTATTACGTGTGAACATTTCATCTATTTCCATTTTGTCAATTCCCCTGAGTATTTTATATGTCCCTATCATATCTCCTCTCTCCCTTCTTTTCTCTAGTGTCGTAAGATTCAGTTCCTGCAGACGCTCTTCATATCCCATCCCTCGTAACTCTGGGACAAGCCTCGTCGCAAACCTCTGAACCTTCTCCAGTTTCTTTATATGTTTCTTCAGGTGGGGGCTCCATGATGGCGCGGCATACTCTAAGACGGGTCTCACGTAGGCAGTGTAAAGCGCCCTAAAAGCCTCCTCATTTAGGTTTCTGAATGAAGTTCTAATTTTTGCCAGTGTAAAGTACGCTGCTGTCGTTATCCTATTTATATGTTCCTCGGGAGTTAGATTAGGTGTCACATCCACTCCCAGGTCTCTTTCTCGAATCGTTACAGGTAGGCTGTTCCCCTTCATTGTGTACTGTCCCTTTGGTCTATCACCTGATCCCATTTCTATAACTTTACATTTACTCATGTGTTAAACTCCAGTAGCCATTTCCCCGACCATCTCTGCAACCTGTTTAAGTCTTCTTGGAGGATCCTACAATCCTCGTCTGTTACAACTCTTCTCATTAATTTTGTGTCATCCGCAAACATTGACATGTATGATTCCACTCCTGTAAACATATCATTTACGTAAATTAGAAAGAGGATTGGTCCCAGCACCGATCCTTGAGGTACTCCACTTGTTACTGTTCGCCAGTCCGACTTCTCGCCCCTTACCATTACCCTCTGGCTCCTTCCTGTTAGGTAGTTCTTTACCCATACTAGGGCCTTTCCGCTTACTCCTGCCTGCCTCTCAAGTTTGTATAGCAGTCTCATGTGCGGTACTGTATCAAAGGCCTTTTGGCAGTCAAGAAATATGCAGTCTGCCCAGCCTTCTCTGTCCTGCCTTATCCTTGTTACTTTATCATAGAATTCTAAAAGGTTTGTTAGGCATGATTTCCCTGTCCAGAGCCCATGTTGATGTTTGTTTACAAACCCAATGCTCTCCAGGTGATCAACAAGTCTTAGCCTAATTATTCTTTTAAGTATTTTGCAGGGGATGCTTGTCAGTGTGTGTGTGTGTGTGTGTGTGTGTGTGTGTGTGTGTGGTGTCCTCCTGAGTTAGTCCTAGTAGGGAAGCTCGGTCACTCACGCCACCACCTGTCTGGCCACCCTCTCTGCCACCCACCACCTTAGTCGACCATCTGTCACCCGTCCTGCCACCCACCACCTTAGTCGACCATCTGTCACCCGTCCTGCCACCCACCACCTTAGTCGACCATCTGCCACCCGCTCGTTATGCTGCCTGCACGCCCACCCATTATGTCCAATCTGTCAACCATCTCACTACTGTCCGCCAACACACACAGACACCTGCCCGACCACTACTGTCCGCCTATCCCCCCGCTATGCCGCCCGTCCTGCAACTCATCCATCCACTCACTATCACCTGCCCACCCACTCGCACCTCCACGTGTTCTTTCCTTACCTGAATCTAGGGGGCTGGTGTTTCTGAAAAAAAAATTTTCCCGTCCTCCCCGCCCCCCAACCCCACCCACAAGCCTCCCCGCCTCCTTCCTGGATAGATGGCCCCAGCCATCTATCCATATACTAGTGGCTTTACAGGATTGTAATTACCATATTATGTATCCTCACAATCCCAATGTACCTTCTTGTATATATATATATAAATAAATAAAAAAATAAATAAAATAAAATAAAATAAAATAAGTATATAGGCAAAACAACAACGTCTCTTTCTGGGCGATTAACAATGCACAAACAACAGGGCTCCATCAAGGAATATATAATCTCCTCACACAACCAGATCATCCCTAGAGAACAAATTCACAAGGGCCGTGACGAGGATTTGAACCTGCGTCCGGGAGCATCCCACACACTGCCTTAATCATCCATAGAGAAATCTTAACAAGCAACACAGAAATTATCGACAGATACAACGACAACAGGAGACTCGATATCAGCGAGGCCCTACACATCAACACCAGCAATCAACAGCCAATTAACACATAATTACATTCTACCAACTTCAAGACCCCGAACCAACACAGAAGCAAGAAGAGAAAACATGCATTGTAACTATTGATTCGCGTTTTATCATCTCACCCCAAAAAATTAACAGAGTATGTAAGTTTGTCTTTACCCCAATGATTTGTGTCCTGTCAACTCACCCAAAAAACATTTGTGTCGTATCACCTCACCCAAAAACGAATATTAGCATGATACAGAATATGTAAAATTGTCTTTGAAAATCTAAGGAGTGTCTTGCGAAACGCTTCTAGGCGTCAGACCATAAATAAAGGAGGAAAATGAACTTTGGAGAGTTAATTTTTCAACTACCATCGATAGTGAAGAAAAACATACGAAATATTGAGAAGATTCGTGTTAGAATCATTAATCTTACCCTTTTGGTCATATTCAACAACATATGTTAACAAGACAGACTGCTACCAATATATATATATATATATATATATATATATATATATATATATATATATATATATATATACATATATATATATATATATATATATATATATTTATATATATATAATATATATATATATATATATATAAATATATATATTGTCGGGGAACGTCGTAAGTGAGTAACGGCGTACAAGAACTTAATCCCGATATCCTGGCAGGATCGCCAATGTCGGGGTTTACCTTAGTTGTAAGTATAAGTATTAATGATCGTACTTAATATCCTGGCAATGGGTCACCAACGTCGGGGTGTCTCTCTCTCTCCATAGACACCACCCAGTAGTATTAGCGATAACTGTTACTCACCGTAGCCCTGCGGGTCTTCACTCCAATCCTCACGGCGCCACTGTTCGCCAGGAGAGTATCCCAGTCGATCTCCAGCCGGCCTTATTGCCAAAGACGACTGATAACTCAGTTTGCTCTCTCCCAACTGTGTGCCCGCCCCGACAAGGGCTCTACTACTAACTGCAAGGTTGCCAACTGGTGTTTCCCGTGTCCAGTAACACGTCAGTGGTATTGTGGGATTGTGGTACTAGTGGCAGAGAGCTCACTCGTTAAAACTGTTCACAGGCAGGTATGTATCTCTATCATTCTCACTCTTTACAACTGTTCTATAGCAACAAGATATGGTGGGATAATACAAGTAGGTGCGAAGGTAGTTTTGTATTTTACTTAAAACACCCAAGGTAGTATATCAACAACCAACCCGTTCTCGCAAATTTAATAAGTCAATATTAACTTATTAAAGATGTGCATAGGTGATATACTTAACATAATAGTTTCCCTTGAAAAGCTTCATAGAAAACACCAACCTTACCTAACCTACTTAGTATGTTAAGATAAGCATCTTATTGCTTCGTAATTACAATTATTACCTAACCTATACCTATAATAGGTTAAGTAACAATTGTAATTACAAAGCTATAAGATGCTAATTTTAACATACTAAGTAGGTTAGGTAAGTTCGGTGTTTTCTATGAAGCTTTTCAAGGGAAACTATTATGTTTAGTATGTCACCTATGCACGCAACTAATAAGTCAATATTGACTTATTAAATTTGCGAGAACGGGTTGCAACAACGAAGCAACAAGTACTTGGCAGTAAGTCACTCTTTCTTCATAAAACTGGAACTCATCAAGAGGGCAATACTCCCCCTCCTGTCATAACCAGCTGGGCGGCCCCCCTCACTGTGTGAATGCTTCTGTACTTGTTTTCTGGCGTGAAGCGTCTGTTTCTTTAAATTCACAATAATCACAATATTTGCTATAATGACAATAGAATGCAATGAGTCACTTCAGTGGTCTCAAGCTCAATAAATCATTTCTATAGGAATAAACACAATGATCACTGTGAAGACGTTATGCACGGCACATTATAATAATGATAATGAATGCGATTAAATCACGGTACAGGCCTCAGACTCAGTAATGTCTTTTGAAAGCGATAACACAGAAAATCACTGTACACATGAAAATGTTATCCAACACTCCAGCACATATATATATCGATCAATTCATCAATATCAATAATAATAAGATAATACTCGGCACATAGCCTAACACCAATAACTGGTACACTTATATATATATATATATATATATATATATATATATAAGTGTACCTAGTAGCCAGAACGCACTTCTCGGCCTACTATGCAAGGCTCGATTTGCCTAATAGGCCAAGTTTTCCTAAATTAATATAATTTCTCTAATTTTTTTCTTATGAAATGATAAAGCTACCCATTTCATTATGTATGAGGTCAATTTTTTTTTATTGGAGTTAAAATTAACGTAGATATATGACCGAACCTAACCAACCCTACCTAACCTAACCTACCCTATCTTAATAGGTTAGGTTAGGTAGCCGAAAAAGTTAGGTTAGGTTAGGTTAGGTAGTCGAAAAACAATTAATTCATGAAAACTTGGCTTATTAGGCAAATCGGGCCTTGCATAGTAGGCTGAGAAGTGCGTTCTGGCTACTAGGTACGACATATATATATATATATATATATATATATATATATATATATATATATGTCGTACCTAGTAGCCAGAACTCACTTCTCAGCCTACTATGCAAGGCCTGATTTGCCTAATAAGCCTAGTTTTCATGAATTAATGTTTTTTCGACAACCTAACCTACCTAACCTAACCTAACGTTTTCGGCTACCTAACCTAACCTAACCTATAGAGATAGGTTAGGTTAGGTTAGGTAGGGTTGGTTAGGTTCGGTCATATATCTAGGTTAATTTTAACTCCAATAAAAAAAAATTGACCTCATACATAATGAAATGGGTAGCTTTATCATTTCATAAGAAAAAAAATAGAGAAAATATATTAATTCAGTAAAACTTGGCTTATTAGGCAAATCGGGCCTCGCATAGTAGGCTGAGAAGTGAGTTCTGGCTACTAGGTACGACATATATATATATATATATATATATATATATATATATATATATATATATATATGTCGTACCTAGTAGCCAGAACTCACTTCTCAGCCTACTATGCAAGGCCCGATTTGCCTAATAAGCCAAGTTTTACTGAATTAATATATTTTCTCTAATTTTTTTCTTATGAAATGATAAAGCTACCCATTTCATAATGTATGAGGTAAATTTTTTTTTATTGGAGTTAAAATTAACGTAGATATATGACCGAACCTAACCAACCCTACCTAACCTAACCTAACCTATCTTTATAGGTTAGGTTAGGTTAGGTAGCCGAAAATGTTAGGTTAGGTTAGGTTAGGTAGGTTAGGTAGTCGAAAACACATTAATTCATGAAAACTAGGCTTATTAGGCAAATCTAGCCTTGCATAGTAGGCTGAGAAGTGAGTTCTGGCTACTAGGTACGACATATATATATATATATGTCGTACCTAATAGCCAGAACGCACTTTTCAGCCAACTATGCATGGCCCAATTTGCCTAATAAGCCAAGTTTTCATGAATTATTGTTTTTTCGACTACCTAACCTACCTAACCTAACCTAACCTAACTTTTTCTGCTACCTAACCTAACCTAACCGATAGAGATAGGTTAGGTTAGGTTAGGTAGGGTTGGTTAGGTTCGGTCATATATCTACGTTAATTTTAACTCCAATAAAAAAAAATTGACCTCATACATAATGAAATGGGTAGCTTTATCATTTCATAAGAAAAAAATTAGAAAAAATATATTTATTCAGGGAAACTTGGCTTATTAGGCAAATCGGGATTTTTATAGTAGGCTGAGAAGTGCGTTCTGGCTACTAGGTACGACATATATATATATATATATATATATATATATATATGTATTTATATATATATATATATATATATATATATATATATATATATATATATATATATATATATATATGTATATATATATATATATATATATATATATATATATATATATATATATATATATATATATATATATATATAAACCTAAACTTAAAAGTGTTAAACCTCTCCCTGCAACATGAACAGTGGGACCAAGCAATGGTCCCAGTTAGACTCAGGGGTATAGGTATTGGCAAGGCGACACAGTAAGCATTGCCGGCATTCTTATCCTCGACCAGTGCTACAAGTGAATTAGTGAATGAAATACTACCAGAATACTTGAGGAACTCAATTGGGATTTGTGATCCCAAATTTGTGGAAGGAGCTCGTCAGTGGGACACTCTTGCCATTTCACACACCCGACCAACTTTTCCAAACGACGGTAAACAGGCCAAATGGGATAGCCCAATAGTGGAAAACATCACCAAACCATTGCTGGACGCGGCTTCTCAGAAGGACAGAGCGCGTCTCCTAGCTGTCAAAGCCAGCCATGCTGGGGACTTCCTGCTAGCAGTCCCTAATTCCGCCCTGGGCAACCGTCTGGACCATTGGGCCCTAAGTATTGGTGTTGCTCTGCGCCTTGCCGCCCCAATCTCCGCCGAGCACCGGTGTATTTGCGGCCATGCACGGCCAGACCATTACGGCAGCCATGGTCTCATCTGTCGTAAGACACAGGGAAATATTGCCAGACATGAAGCAGTCAATGACATCATCAAGAGAAGTTTGGCTTCAGCTGGGTGTCCAGCACAAAGGGAACCCCAGTTGTGCAGACCTAACAACAGCCAAAAAACGCCCAGATAGAGTCACCCTGCAGCCATGGAGGGAAGGTAAACAAGTCGTATGGGATTACACCTGTGCATCTACATTGACTGATACCTATTTACGTTCCAGATCAGCGGAGGGAGGTGGGGCAGCCACCTTCACGGAGACCCAGAAAATCAACAAGTACAGAGACCTAGAACGTTGTTACAGGTTCGTGCCGATAGGCTCTGAGACTCTGGGCGCCTGGGGTATATGTGCACTCAAGTTTTTAAAGGTGGTTGGTGAGGAACTCATTGGGAAAACTAGAAACCCACGAGCAGCCAGTTTCCTGTTCCAGCGCCTCAGTGTCGCAGTTCAGAGGGGAAATGCGTGCTGTATCCTGGGTAGCACCCAACCTTCGAGGAGCAGGACGAGGTCTTCGAACGCTAATTGTTTAATTGTTATATATTTGTGTGTGTGTGTGTGTGTTCTCTATAAACTGTAGCATTGCAATAAAATCAAACAAAATTAAACAAAACATACAAAAAAAATAATAGGGGTGGTGGGAGAAGAAAAGAATAAAGTATTCAGAGAGAAACCACAAGATCTTCTCTGAATGCTCTTTGTTTTCTTCTTTGAGGATGTGGGTCCCTGCAATTGCACCTGAGGTGGTACACCCATATATATATATATATATATATATATATATATATATATATATATATATATATATATATATATATATATATATATATATATATATATATATATATATTATATATATTCGATATATACAAGAGTTGTTACATTCTTGTACAGCCACTAGTACGCGTAGCGTTTCGGGCAGGTCCCTGGAATACGATTCCCTGCCGCGAAGAATCGTTTTTTCATCCAAGTACACATTTTACTGTTGCGTTAAACAGAGGCTACAGTTAAGGAATTGCGCCTAGTAAATCCTCCCTGGCCAGGATACGAACCCATGACATAGCGCTCGCGGAACGCCAGGCGAGTGTCTTACCACTACCCCACGGAGACTGTGACACACATATATATATATATATATATATATATATATATATATATATATATATATATATATATATATATATATATATATATATATATATATATATATATATATATATATATATATATATATATATATATATATATTTATATATATATATATTTATATATATATATATATATATATATATATATATATATATATATATATATATATATATATATTTATATATATATATATATATATATATATATATATATATATATATATATATATATATATATATATATATATACATATATAAATAACTTTAGAACACTTTCCCACCAGGAGACTCGAACCCTAGCCAGCACAGAAGCCTTCCAGCAACTGGCATAACAGGTATGCCTTAACCCGCTCCACCACCTGCTCAGACCCTTAAAAGAGATGGTAATTTCGGAGTATTTATATATCCCAAAGCTCACCACCTCCCAAGAGCACTAGAGCAAGTGAGGGTCATTTATACGTTTATTTCATCAAGTCCCTGTTAATATGGGAGAACACTGTGTCTATGAACTTAAGGCACAACTCTCCTAAACACGAGAGTGAAGTATACAACTTTAGAACACTTTCCCACCAGTAGACTCGAACCCTAGCCAGGACAGAAGCCTTCCAGCAACTGGCATAACAGGTACGCCTTAACCCGCTCCACCACCTGCTCAGACCCTTAAAAGAGATGGTAATTTCGGAGTATTTATATATCCCAAAGCTTACCACCTCCCAAGAGCACTAGAGCAAGTGAGGGGTCATTTATACGTTTATTTCATCAAGTCCCTGTTAATATGGGAGAACACTGTGTCTATGAACTTAAGGCACAACTCTCCTAAACACGAGAGTGAAGTATACAACTTTAGAACACTTTCCCACCAGGAGACTCGAACCCTAGCCAGCACAGAAGCCTTCCAGCAACTGGCATAACAGGTACGCCTCAACCCGCTCCACCACCTGCTCAGACCCTTAAAAGAGATGGTAATTTCGGAATATTTATATATCCCAAAGCTCACCACCTCCCAAGAGCACTAGAGCAAGTGAGGGGTCATTTATACGTTTATTTCATCAAGTCCCTGTTAATATGGGAGAACACTGTGTCTATGAACTTAAGGCACAACTCTCCTAAACACGAGAGTGAAGTATACAACTTTAGAACACTTTCCCACCAGGAGACTCGAACCCTAGCCAGCACAGAAGCCTTCCAGCAACTGGTATAACAGGTACGCCTTAACCCGCTCCACCACCTGCTCAGACCCTTAAAAGAGATGGTAATTTTGGAGTATTTATATATCCCAAAGCTCACCACCTCCCAAGAGCACTAGAGCAAGTGAGGGTCATTTATACGTTTATTTCATCAAGTCCCTGTTAATATGGGAGAACACTGTGTCTATGAACTTAAGGCACAACTCTCCTAAACACGAGAGTGAAGTATACAACTTTAGAACACTTTCCCACCAGTAGACTCGAACCCTAGCCAGCACAGAAGCCTTCCAGCAACTGGCATAACAGGTACGCCTTAACCCGCTCCACCACCTGCTCAGACCCTTAAAAGAGATGGTAATTTCGGAGTATTTATATATCCCAAAGCTTACCACCTCCCAAGAGCACTAGAGCAAGTGAGGGGTCATTTATACGTTTATTTCATCAAGTCCCTGTTAATATGGGAGAACACTGTGTCTATGAACTTAAGGCACAACTCTCCTAAACACGAGAGTGAAGTATACAACTTTAGAACACTTTCCCACCAGGAGACTCGAACCCTAGCCAGCACAGAAGCCTTCCAGCAACTGGCATAACAGGTACGCCTCAACCCGCTCCACCACCTGCTCAGACCCTTAAAAGAGATGGTAATTTCGGAATATTTATATATCCCAAAGCTCACCACCTCCCAAGAGCACTAGAGCAAGTGAGGGGTCATTTATACGTTTATTTCATCAAGTCCCTGTTAATATGGGAGAACACTGTGTCTATGAACTTAAGGCACAACTCTCCTAAACACGAGAGTGAAGTATACAACTTTAGAACACTTTCCCACCAGGAGACTCGAACCCTAGCCAGCACAGAAGCCTTCCAGCAACTGGTATAACAGGTACGCCTTAACCCGCTCCACCACCTGCTCAGACCCTTAAAAGAGATGGTAATTTTGGAGTATTTATATATCCCAAAGCTCACCACCTCCCAAGAGCACTAGAGCAAGTGAGGGTCATTTATACGTTTATTTCATCAAGTCCCTGTTAATATGGGAGAACACTGTGTCTATGAACTTAAGGCACAACTCTCCTAAACACGAGAGTGAAGTATACAACTTTAGAACACTTTCCCACCAGTAGACTCGAACCCTAGCCAGCACAGAAGCCTTCCAGCAACTGGCATAACAGGTACGCCTTAACCCGCTCCACCACCTGCTCAGACCCTTAAAAGAGATGGTAATTTCGGAGTATTTATATATCCCAAAGCTCACCACCTCCCAAGAGCACTAGAGCAAGTGAGGGGTCATTTATACGTTTATTTCATCAATTCCCTGTTAATATGGGAGAACACTGTGTCTATGAACTTAAGGCACAACTCTCCTAAACACGAGAGTGAAGTATACAACTTTAGAACACTTTCCCACCAGGAGACTCGAACCCTAGCCAGCACAGAAGCCTTCCAGCAACTGGCATAACAGGTACGCCTTAACCAGCTCCACCACCTGCTCAGACCCTTAAAAGAGATGGTAATTTGCTTTGATACAGATCACCAAAGAAAGTAATTTGAATATTAGCAGTGGTCTATATAACTTAGATCCATTTCTAATAGATCAGCTAAAAGGCGATTTAAGTAGGATCATTGAAAAACATTTGTCTCACTAATTTACTGTATATATTTACCTCTTTAGTTAAGGAGCGGGTTAAGGCGTACCTGTTATGCCAGTTGCTGGAAGGCTTCTGTGCTGGCTAGGGTTCGAGTCTCCTGGTGGGAAAGTGTTCTAAAGTTGTGTACTTCACTCTCGTGTTTAGGAGAGTTGTGCCTTATATATATAAATATATATATGTATGAAAACTCACACCCCAGAAGTGACTCGAACCCATACTCCCAGAAGCAACGCAACTGGTAACTACAGGGCGCCTTAATCCACTTGACCATCACGGCCGTCAAAAGGAAGTGATAGCCGAGGCTATTTGAGCCACTTCCCCGACGACACCTCGGATGGTAATCTTGGGCATAGCATTTCACCAAATCACCTCATTCTTTGGGGCACACGTGAGGAACACAAATGCGAACAAGCCTGAATGGTCCCCAGGACTATATGCGAATGAAAACTCACACCCCAGAAGTGACTCGAACCCATACTCCCAGAAGCAACGCAACTGGTAACTACAGGGCGCCTTAATCCACTTGACCATCACGGCCGTCAAAAGGAAGTGATAGCCGAGGCTATTTGAGCCACTTCCCCGACGACACCTCGGATGGTAATCTTGGGCATAGCATTTCACCAAATCACCTCATTCTTTGGGGCACACGTGAGGAACACAAATGCGAACAAGCCTGAATGGTCCCCAGGACTATATGCGAATGAAAACTCACACCCCAGAAGTGACTCGAACCCATACTCCCAGAAGCAACGCAACTGGTAACTACAGGGCGCCTTAATCCACTTGACCATCACGGCCGTCAAAAGGAAGTGATAGCCGAGGCTATTTGAGCCACTTCCCCGACGACACCTCGGATGGTAATCTTGGGCATAGCATTTCACCATTTCACCATAGCATAGCATTTAGGGAGTATGGGTTCGAGTTACTTCTGGGGTGTGAGTTTTCATTCGCATATAGTCCTGGGGACCATTCAGGCTTGTTCGCATTTGTGTTCCTCACGTGTGCCCCAAAGAATGAGGTGATTTGGTGAAATGCTATGCCCAAGATTACCATCCGAGGTGTCGTCGGGGAAGTGGCTCAAATAGCCTCGGCTATCACTTCCTTTTGACGGCCGTGATGGTCAAGTGGATTAAGGCGCCCTGTAGTTACCAGTTGCGTTGCTTCTGGGAGTATGGGTTCGAGTCACTTCTGGGGTGTGAGTTTTCATTCGCATATAGTCCTGGGGACCATTCAGGCTTGTTCGCAAATATATATATATATATATATATATATATATATATATATATATATATATATATATATATATATATATATATATATATATATATCTTCAGAAGGTCATTTTACAGATCGAGTGATGGGTATAAATAGGCAGGAGAGAGTGGTGAAGTAAGGTGAGGTACAATACTTGGACAACGCAGACGGCCCATTGGCCCATCAGATGCACCCAATTGGCCCATCCGATGTAGCCCAATGGCCCATCTGATACAGCAGACATACAAGCATAATACATAGGTAATTATAACATAAAGAGGTAAATATGTACAATAAATTAGTGAGACAAATGTTTTTCAATGAACCTACTTAAATCGCCCTTTAGCTGATCTATTAGAAATGGATCTAAGTTATATAGACCACTGCTAATATTCAAATTACTTTCTTTGGTGATCTGTATCAAAGCAGATTCAATTATGTTTCTGTTATAGGTGTTTTTACAATTTGTTATTGAAGAAGCACTCTCCCAATCAAGATATATATATATATATATATATATATATATATATATATATATATATATATATATATATATATATATATATATATATATATATATATATATATATATATATATATATATATAATGAAGGTGAAAACATGGGGGGATACATAAGGGATAAACATAAGGGCTGCAGAAGGCTTATTGGCCCATACGAGGCATCTCCTATATAAACACAAAGATTAATCCAGTGTAATTGGCCTGTTATGTTGGACATTGTCTTCTGTGTTGGCATCGATATGTTCTTGTCTTGTCCTTACTCTCATGGTGGGTAGAGTAAATAGTTCCGTGATTTGGGTGTTCATGGTAGGTCGCTCTATTCTTATGTGATAAGAATAGAGCGACATAGATTCTTATGTCATAAATAAATAAATAAATTAATAAATAAATAAATAAATAAATAAATATATAAAATACGGTCATACCTCCAGCACAGGTTCTCCTGTGTTCACCACTAGACTGTACACATACAGTTTCTCCGCAGAAGAAACATGTGTAACACCTATGAACGAAGAGATGTGATGAGCCCCATCCACAAATTCTACAAATATCACCAACTCGAGACATCACGATCACGCTTACCTAGAATAAATAAATAAATAAATATATATATATATATATATATATATATATATATATATATATATATATATATATATATATATATATATATATATATCCCCCAGCACTCAAATCAGTCCACTTCTCATTCCTGCTCCTACTTATCTATATATATATATATATATATATATATATATATATATATACATATATATATATATATATATATATATATATACATATATATATATATATATATATATATATATATATATATATATATATATATATATATATATATAGTATATTTATATATATATATATATATATATATATATATATATATATATATATATATATATATATATATATATATATATATATATAACCCTTATATGAAATAGATACTAATTTACTTACATCTCGGTCTAGACGGGGAGGAGAGTGGACGTTTCGTCACTATTTCAATAATACGTGATGTGGGGGAGGTGTAGCGTCCTTATATTGACTCAGAACCGTGGGGGGCAACGTTGCCACATACAACACCTCTCAGTCCTTTTTGTAAGAGAAGGGTTAGGCCTGCTGTAGAAAACTTTTTTTTTTTCTCTCGTCTGGAGGTCATCACTAGGGGACTTCTACTTCAAAAAAACATCAGGAGGACTGGCTATGTCCTGAGGGAGTGACATTCCTTGCTGGGTGAATACACACACACACACACACACACACACACACACACACACACACACACACACACACACACACACACACACACACACACACACACACACACACACACTCACATACACACACTCTCAATCACACTCACACACTCTCACACTCGCACACACACACACACACACACACTCACACTCACACACACTCACACACACACACTCACACACTCACACACTCTCTCACACACACACACACACACACACACACACACACACACACACACACACACACACACACACACACACACACACACACACACACACACACACACACACACACACACTCACACACACACGCACACTCGCTATCACACTCTCTTTCTCTCTCCCATATATATATATATATATATATATATATATATATATATATATATATATATATATATATATATATATATATATATATATATATATATATATATATATATATATATATATATATGTATATATATATTATTAAATATGACCGAAAAAGTAAGATTAATAATTCTAACGCGAATTTTCTCAATCTTTCGTACATTACGCTTCACTGTTGGAGGTAAATTAAAAATCAATTCTCCAAAATTCATTTTTATTTCTAGTCTGACGCGACACGGGCGCGTTTCGTAAAACTTATTACATTTTCAAAGACTTTTAGTTCACAAATACACAACTGAATAGAACTTACGTATCTCTGATTTTATATCTACATTTGAGTGAGGTGGGAGGGGTGATGTGGCATTAACACAAGACAGAACAAGAGGGGATATTAATAGGGTATTAAAAGTATCAACACAAGACAGAACACAAACAATGGGTATTGAATAGAAGTGTTTGTAGAAAGCCTATTGGTCCATATTTCTTGATGCTTCTATATTGGAGCGGAGTCTTGAGGTGGGTAGAATATAGTTGTGCAATAATTGGCTGTTGATTGCTGGTGTTGACTTCTTGATGTGTAGTGCCTCGCAAACGTCAAGCCGCCTGCTATCGCTGTATCTATCGATGATTTCTGTGTTGTTTACTAGGATTTCTCTGGCGATGGTTTGGTTGTGGGAAGAGATTATATGTTCCTTAATGGAGCCCTGTTGCTTATGCATCGTTAAACGCCTAGAAAGAGATGTTGTTGTCTTGCCTATATACTGGGTTTTTTGGAGCTTACAGTCCCCAAGTGGGCATTTGAAGGCATAGACGACGTTAGTCTCTTTTAAAGCATTCTATTTTGTGTCTGGAGAGTTTCTCATGAGTAGGCTGGCCGTTTTTCTGGTTTTATAGTAAATCGTCAGTTCTATCCTCTGATTTTTGTCTGTAGGGATAACGTTTCTATTAACAATATCTTTCAGGACCCTTTCCTCCGTTTTATGAGCTGTGGAAAAGAAGTTCCTGTAAAATAGTCTAATAGGGGGTATAGGTGTTGTGTTAGTTGTCTCTTCAGAGGTTGCATGGCTTTTCACTTTCCTTCTTATGATGTCTTCGACGAAACCATTGGAGAAGCCGTTATTGACTAGGACCTGCCTTACCCTACAGAGTTCTTCGTCGACTTGCTTCCATTCTGAGCTGTGGCTGAGAGCACGGTCGACATATGCGTTAACAACACTCCTCTTGTACCTGTCAGGGCAGTCGCTGTTGGCATTTAGGCACATTCCTATGTTTGTTTCCTTAGTGCAGACTGCAGTGTGGAAACCTCCGCCCTTTTCCATGACTGTTACATCTAGAAAGGGCAGCTTCCCATCCTTTTCCATCTCGTAAGTGAAACGCAGCACGGAACTCTGCTCAAATGCCTCCTTCAGCTCCTGCAGATGTCTGACATCAGGTACCTGTGTAAAAATGTCGTCAACATACCTGCAGTATATGGCCGGTTTCAAGTTCATGTCGACTAAGACTTTTTGCTCGATGGTACCCATGTAGAAGTTTGCAAACAGGACACCTAGGGGAGAACCCATGGCGACCCCATCTACTTGCTTATACATGTGCCCATCCGGGCTCAAGAAGGGTGCCTCTTTAGTACAAGCTTGGAGTAGTTTCCTCAGAATATTTTCTGGTATGTCAAGAGGAGTACAGGCTGGATCACGATACACTCTGTCGGCTATCATTCCGATTGTCTCGTCCACAGGTACGTTTACCAACTACTCCAAGCTTGTACTAAAGAGGCACCCTTCTTGAGCCCGGATGGGCACATGTATAAGCAAGTAGATGGGGTCGCCATGGGTTCTCCCCTAGGTGTCCTGTTTGCAAACTTCTACATGGGTACCATCGAGCAAAAAGTCTTAGTCGACATGAACTTGAAACCGGCCATATACTGCAGGTATGTTGACGACATTTTTACACAGGTACCTGATGTCAGACATCTGCAGGAGCTGAAGGAGGCATTTGAGCAGAGTTCCGTGCTGCGTTTCACTTTCGAGATGGAAAAGGATGGGAAGCTGCCCTTTCTAGATGTAACAGTCATGGAAAAGGGCGGAGGTTTCCACACTGCAGTCTACACTAAGGAAACAAACATAGGAATGTGCCTAAATGCCAACAGCGACTGCCCTGACAGGTACAAGAGGAGTGTTGTTAACGCATATGTCGACCGTGCTCTCAGCCACAGCTCAGAATGGAAGCAAGTCGACGAAGAACTCTGTAGGGTAAGGCAGGTCCTAGTCAATAACGGCTTCTCCAATGGTTTCGTCGAAGACATCATAAGAAGGAAAGTGAAAAGCCATGCAACCTCTGAAGAGACAACTAACACAACACCTATACCCCCTATTAGACTATTTTACAGGAACTTCTTTTCCACAGCTCATAAAACGGAGGAAAGGGTCCTGAAAGATATTGTTAATAGAAACGTTATCCCTACAGACAAAAATCAGAGGATACAACTGACGATTTACTATAAAACCAGAAAAACGGCCAGCCTACTCATGAGAAACTCTCCAGACACAAAATAGAATGCTTTAAAAGAGACTAACGTCGTCTATGCCTTCAAATGCCCACTTGGGGACTGTAAGCTCCAAAAAACCCAGTATATAGGCAAGACAACAACATCTCTTTCTAGGCGTTTAACGATGCATAAGCAACAGGGCTCCATTAAGGAACATATAATCTCTTCCCACAACCAAACCATCGCCAGAGAAATCCTAGTAAACAACACAGAAATCATCGATAAATACAGCGATAGCAGGCGGCTTGACGTTTGCGAGGCACTACACATCAAGAAGTCAACACCAGCAATCAACAGCCAATTATTGCACAACTATATTCTACCCACCTCAAGACTCCGCTCCAATATAGAAGCATCAAGAAATATGGACCAATAGGCTTTCTACAAACACTTCTATTCAATACCCATTGTTTGTGTTCTGTCTTGTGTTGATACTTTTAATACCCTATTAATATCCCCTCTTGTTCTGTCTTGTGTTAATGCCACATCACCCCTCCTACCTCACTCAAATGTAGATATAAAATCGGAGATACGTAAGTTCTATTCAGTTGTGTATTTGTGAACTAAAAGTCTTTGAAAATGTAATAAGTTTTACGAAACGCGCCCGTGTCGCGTCAGACTAGAAATAAAAATGAATTTTGGAGAATTGATTTTTGATTTACCTCCAACAGTGAAGCATAATGTACGAAAGATTGAGAAAATTCGTGTTAGAATTATTAATCTTACTTTTTCGGTCATATTTAATAATATATGTCTACAGGAAAGACTGCTACCAAAATATACTAATGTATATATATATATATATATATATATATATATATATATAATATGAATATATAAGCGACCGCCCATAGGTAATTGAACCATTTATGGGGAAAATATGGAGGAGTATGCGTCTGTCACAGACGAGCAACTTAATATTTTCCACCACCCGGCAAGAATATTTGTAGCTGGATTCAGCAATTCTGGGAAAACGACCCTAGTTTGGAATTTATGTGTTAAATACCACGGAAAATTCTCAAAAATTTTAGTGTCAACTGCAAATAATACAGAACAGCCTCTTTCAAACATTCCCTCTCTGAGAAACAAGGTTACTGTCTCCCAGGACCTGATTAACCCACTAGAGTATAAAGATCCTTTTTCAAATGAGTCAGTTTTGTATATAATTGATGACTTATACCTGGAAGCCATACAGAGTCCAATTATAGCCAATATCTTCACACGAGGGAGACACGGTAATATTTCCGTAATTCTAATTAGTCAAAATTTGTTTCCCCAGGGGAAATATGCCAGGACAATAACTCTGAATTATAGCCATTATATATTAACGAAGCAGAGAGACATAACCCAACTTGAAATTTTAAGTGGCCAGTTATATGGACGAAAAAATACTAGTAGTTTCGTTGAAATATACCGTCGGGCAATATCCCAGAACAAGTATGGTTACTTATTGGTTGATCTAACGGTTCCTGAGGCATTACAACTACGAACGAGCATCGCCAACGAAGACCGGTGTGAAATTGTGTATCAAATGTAATCAACAACAACAAAAAAAAAATGTCTCTAACGACACAGAAACGGACAATTCTCACCAGCATCTATAATGCCATTTTTAGCCCAGGTGGTTTCACAGGGTCAATTCAAAAATTGTATAAGGCTGCCAGACTTAAAGACCCCAACATTAGTGTTGCAGATGTGAAGGAATTTCTTCATGGGGAGCGATCTTACACGTTACATAGAGGAAATTTAGTTAGGTTCCCCCGACGGAAAATATTAGCCCCTAAACCTCGTACCATAATTGCCTGTGACCTAGGGGACTTTTGTAGTTTACAAAAATACAATAATGGTGTTAAATATATTTTGATTTGTGTCGATGTTTATTCCCGCCTAATGCAGACTCAAACTTTAAAAACAAAAAATTCGAGTGAAGTGTTAGTCACTCTGAAGAAGATATTAGAGGAAACGTCTCAGTTTCTCGGTGTAAGGCGGATATTCACTGACCGAGGTAGAGAATTTTACAACAAGTCAGTTCAAAATTATTTTAATAAGAAAAATATTAAATTATATAGTGTATTTTCGGAAATGAAATCAAGCATAGTGGAGCGAGCCATCAGAACTTTAAAACATAAACTGTATCATTATATGACTCAAGCTAATTCATTAAAATACATCCACATCCTCCCTAAAGTTGTGGACGTGTACAACCACACATTCCACAGGATGCTAAAAAATACTCCTCATGCCATTCATAAGTTGCAAAATATTGAAGATATACGAAGACAGTTTAAGGTCATGTATTTAAACAATGACTCCTCCATAACTGCCATCAGTCCACGGCTGCACCTTGGACAGCATGTGCGATTGGCAAAGCGCAGGAATATATTTAACAAAGGCTTTTGGCACCAAAATACAGAAGAAATATTTGTAGTGTCACATATTGACAGAACACATCCAATCCCGACATATAAAATCAAAGATTTAAACAACGAGCAGATCAGTGGCATGTTTTATGAGCAAGAATTGATCCCAACATCCCTTCCAGACTATTTTCCTGTAACGGTATTACAGTCTAGGAAAACATCGAAAGGACACAGAGAATATTTCGTCAAGTGGAGAGGGTACCCAGATTCTGCCAATAGCTGGATTAAAGCTCAAGACATCGTCAAATTTAACAAAAAATGACAGTTCAACAGGACTCTCTCGTAGAGAAACATCATCAGTTGTTATTTTTATTAAACAATTTATCACCCAAGAAGCGGAATAAACTAATCAAGGCTTTAAAACGGCAGGAAATTGAATCAATTTGTGAAATTTTTGCCAATTTTCTGAAACGAAACATCCCAGTTCAACCTCAGATAATTAATGGCTTACAGAGATATCAGAATGACATTCGCTCTGTAGCACGTAAGAAAACTCCTTTGTACAAAAAGAAGCTCATCCTGACCTCCAGACGTGGTGGGGCGATATTAGCAGCTCTGCTACCTTTGGCTGTATCGTTAATTTCCTCCCTAATAAGGTAATTGCGTAAATAAGTAACGAGAGAAAAAAAATGGTGAAAGAATATTGCCTGGTACCACGATTCATAGCTGAAAAATATTTATTTAATAAAAACAAGAACTCACCATCACCTCCTAATGCGGTGGGTCTGCCCTCCCCCGGTGGTGATGGTAGTGAAAGTATGTCCTTCTCTTTAAAAAACGAATCCAACTCAAGTAATAATGTTGGAGGAGCCTGTAACCTACCCACCTGCGACTCTGGTAGGGGTGATGGGGGGGTGGGGGAAGAGGACACTCCATCCTCTCACCTGACAACAACGGGCTGTGGGCGGTGTTGCCGTAGTAGTCCCTCCAGACGGGTGGGGCTGGTCACACGCCCATTAAATGACATTGGGGCCCCCGGCGACCGTCGCCCGCCGCCGCCCTTTAAAAAAAAAAACGCGGGCCGCCCGGCGCGACCATCGCCTTTAAAAAAAAAAATAAATAAATAAAAAAAGGGGACATTCCATCCTTCCACCCGAAGTGCAAGTAATTGTTGCTGGGCACACTCCTCATAAAGCCACCATCTCACTCCATAATCCAAGTCTGGACAACTTAATAAATGTGAATTTTAAAATTGAGGAAATTCCTCATGTCAAAGCATTATTGAACATGTTTGAACAAAACAGCCAACAGGTGATGTGGGATAGTCGCGGAAATTTATTAAAGCCTGTACAAAATTTAAATATTTTAGATATAATTAAAACTCTAGCCTTTACTAAGGGACAATTTAGGGCAACTGACAAGGAAGATGTAAGGGTTTTACTGAGGATGGCTGGCATAGACCCAACCCTCATACGTAATTATCGCGCCAGATCACAGTTAAAAGGGGGGAGGGGCATCCATAGGAGACCCCATTGGGAGCCGTATTGAAGACCTATATGAAGGTCATCTTAAAGACCGCCATATTCAGTTGCATATCCACCATGGAGCAAGCTTCTAGACCCACTCCTCCCCCAGCTACACCTCCAGAAGACAAATCTCCCTTATTAAAGAAGTTGGTTGCTACTCAGCGGTACTACAAGTATGTCGAACACAAATGTAGATTGATATATGCATTGTGGGATTGTTATGACCGTCTTGTGTTGAGTGCCCCTCCAGAACGGTTTTTTAAGGCTTTTGGAGAGACGGTGAAACGCTATGAAGAATATTCATCCCAGGAAATCCAGACGGAGATATGGCAAATGGAAAAATTAACCTTCCAACATCGAGACCAGATTACAGCCTTCAAGACTGGACGGAGTGTGTATGGACTTTTAAGGTGAGGAAGGCGGCCTCTACCCCACACCCCTACATTCCTCTCCCTCCAGGTGGGGGACACAGGTGTATTTAAAGGCCTCCTCCGTCACTCCCGGTCACTATAGTTGACGACGACTCGTTCCTCTCAACCGCCCCTCCGCCATGGCTTTATCATCCATTAAGTCAATAGACAACGACATCACCGACACCCACGCCTTTGGGGTCGGTGATGTGATCGTGTACGATCTCCCCGCTGCCGTTGTGCGTCCCTATGGACTGACAAGTGTAATATGGAAATGTTACAAATATGCCCGTGTGGAACGTGAAGGACTGACTAATGTCAACAGGGCCACAATACGTTACCGGTCTACCCCAGGGGACATTGAAGTGAAGATAGCTCCCCTACCCTCCGACGGTCAAGACATTGTCGAAGAGCCAGTGTTGTTCTTCCGCCCAACCATGGTGGCGCTAATTTCTGCTTTCGGTGCAGGAGCACCCTTCGAGTCCAACCCTATAGCTCAGGAGCAAGTGCAGTCTTCCGCCGACATCCACTACATCACCAATGTCACCCTGGATACTGCCAAAAACAGATTGTTTTGGCTGAAAACAGCCCTAACAAAGGTTGGCAATCTTATGGTAAGAACCCCAACCATGTTTCGGTTGGTGGTACCCCATGGACTGGGGGCCTCCCGTGGTGGCATGGACAACTGGCACAAGGACGTCGGGCTGTTACGAACCCGGATCCAGCGTCCGAGGCCGGAGCAGTGACGACCGCGCCATCTGTGGGTCAGCTCCCGAAACCCCCTCCAAACGGACGACGACACCTGGTGAGGACGACGTGTGCTAGCTACGAGGGCCAGTTTCCAGTCTGGTTCAGTGCTCAACACAGTGGCTGCTGACCTCTGGTGAGGTGGTGCTCAGACACCAGCGCCATCTATGGAGTGGATAGGTGGGCGTTTGTGTCTGAGCCTGTAAGTGAGGTGCCTTAGCATGTCCCAGTTATTGATGACGTGTCTGCTTACAGAGTCGACCTGAGACTGCTGTGATGGAAGTTGAGTCAGTCTACCCAAGGCAGCCGTCTCCATACCTTGTGCTTTGCTGCAGCAGCTGTGAAGTCGTCCCCCGGAAGAACACTGTGGTGTTACCCTGCCAGTGGAGTGGCAGTAGAAGGATTACCCGGGACCGACTGCTGGAGACGTTTATCCACTGGGGTATTGAGGACAGGAGAGTGATTTGTGATATCACACGAGACTCCTGTCTAGGGCGTTACCCTAATATCGCCCGTGGAGTGGCCTGACCAGCCTTGCTGATCCGGAACCTGCCAGCAGACCTGCTGGACGTGTGGTTGACGGCCTCCACGGCGGTGCCCCCAGTGGACCTGTGTTTTGGCTGACCTGTGGCCAGGGTAGGCTCAGCTTCCCAGAGGATTCGTTGTGAGGCCACGAAGAAGCACCGAGAATTCAGCACCGAGCGTTTTGCACCAGAGTCTTCAGCAGAAGACAATTGTGTGAATAGTTCCCCTGTATAGTGTTTATACCCCTCCCCCTGTGCACTATTTTATATATTATTTATTTGGTGATGGTGACAATTATAGTCTTAAGTTCTTAACTTTCTTTCCCTTCCCCCTTTAAGTTTCTTGCGTCACGGATCTCATTCCTTGAAAGCCACTACTGGCTTGGGGCCGGATACTACTTACTCTAATAACATCAGAGTGAGAACCCCGTTGCGTCCCGAGAGGGCCGTAATATAATTGGCATCCCCAGCGGGATTCGACCCCTTGTTAAGTATGTTTGACAGGGGTGGTGAAGTGGCGTAATCCCTGTATATAATTCCCCCTGCGTGACGATTGTGACGTTATACGTCCTGTGCGGTGCTCAAGAGTGAATAAGTGCAATATTGTGCAGTGCGGTGCTCGCTGTGACTAAGCGATTAAGTGCAATATTGACTAGTGCGGTGCTCAGTGATTCAGTGCAATATTGTAGAGCGAAGGGTTCGCTGTGATTAAGTGCGATATTGCGTAGTGCGGTGCCCGAAGTGATTACGTGCAATATTGGCAAGTGCAGTGTTTGGTGCGATAAAGTGCAATATTGGCGTAGAACAGTGCTCGGTGCATCAAGTGTTAACGTGTAAGCAGTGTGTTAAGTGCTAGTTGAGTGTTCCATCGGTGACAATGGCAGAGAAAGCTACCATCGATGATCTGGACGATGTGCAGGCTTTTCTGAACAGAGGGGACTGTCTTGCCAGATTAAAATATCTGAGCAAACCAGAGCTTGTACTAGTGAGCGCCTACCTGGAGATCAAGATCCGTGCCAGTGATTCCCGTGTGGAGATCTTGTCCAAGGTTCACCGGCACCTGAAGGCAGAAGAGAAACAGGAAGGCGAGACTCCTAGTACAAGGGAAGGTGAGGAAATAGCTTCCACGGAAAAGGAAGATAAGGGCAGTGACGTTGACAGTGATGCAGGTGAGCTTAATATCAGCTTCCTAACAGTCAAAATGCGCGCCCTAGAGATAAATCGTGAAATAGAATGGAAGAAATTAGAAATGGAACGAGAGAGGCAAGATAAAGAATTAGAGATGAGACGTTTAGAATTAGAAGAAAGAAAAGCAGAAAGAGAAAGAGAAGAGAAACGAGAAAGAGAAAGAGAAGAACGAGAGAGAGAAGAGAAACGAGAAAGAGAAGAGAAACAGCGAGAGAGAGAGAGGAAAAAGAAAGACAGAGACAACATGAACTAGAAGTATTACGATTAGGCGGTGGTCGGAGGCCAACAACGGACACCAGCGGTTTCGATCCGGTAAGAAACATCAAAATGGTCCCCAAATTCAATGAGAGGGAAGTCTCGAAGTTCTTTGCAGCCTTCGAGAAAGTCGCTGCCTCTTTGGAGTGGCCAAGGGAGAATTGGGCCATCATGATACAGTCAGTCTTGACTGGGAAGGCCCAAATCGCCTACTCTACGTTATCCCTTGACGACTCCGGCGATTACGACAAGGTGAAGAAGGTTGTGCTCATGGCGTACCAATTGGTACCTGAGGCTTACAGGCAAAAGTTCAGAAACCTGAAGAAGACCTCAGAGCACACTTTCACCGAATTCGCCACCATCAAGGAGCGACTTTTCCAGGAATGGTGTGCCTCTCGGAAGGTGGAGACCAAAGAAGACCTCGAGCAGCTGATACTGCTAGAGGATTTCAAGGATTGTTTGTCTGGAGACCTCAAGACATACTTAGAAGAGCAGCAGGTGGAGACCTTGAGTGCAGCAGCCACCATGGCTGAAGAGTACATCCTGACTCATAGGCCGTCTGCTAAGTACGTCCCAGGAATTACCAGCGCCGGTTTGACAGACCTCATGACGAAGAGGAAAGACCCGTCCCACAAAGTGCTAAGAAGACACCCCCAAGTAGCCCTCGAAGAACAAGTCCTAGCAGTCTGAAACACCGGAGCCCGAGGAGGAATATGGTGTGCTGGACTTGTGGGCAGAAAGGGCATGTAGCTGCTATGTGCCGAGGCAGAAGAGGTGGTGGCGCACGTAGGGAGGTGATGATGATGAGCTGTGTTACACCACCAGCAGGAAACCAGTCGACGACGACACAGGAAGGATCAAGTTTGTTCGCCCCTCACACTTCAAGCGGGTATGTAACGAGTGATCATACTGGTAGATCAGTTGTAGTGCTCCGAGATAGTGGAGCAGCCCAGTCCCTGATCGTGAAGAGCTCGTTACTCGAGGGAGTAAGTGTGGACGGGAGACAACAGGTTGTCCTGGTTGGGTTTCCTAGGACGCAGTATATCGCCCCCTTAGTGCCGGTACATCTCGACTCGCCTTACTTCAGCGGAACATGTGCGTTGGCAGTAGTCGATACCCTCCCTGTGGCTGGGATTGACGTGGTACTAGCTAACGACTTGGTGACTGATTGGAGCATCAATCTTCCCAAGGTTGCGGACGAGTCTACCGGAACAGCACGGTCTGAGGTAACAGGCAATGGTAATATCCAGGTAAAGGCAGACCCGGATTTAAACATGTTTAATTTGTCCTCTCACCCGCAGATCGACAGTATTCTAACAGTGTCTCCTGATTCTTCTCCCGATGAGGAACATGCGGTTACGATAGCAGAGGTAACTGAGCAGGAAGAGAGGCCTTGTGTGCAGGCACCCACGGATACCAACGAGTCTGGAGCGACGGCAGATGTGTACTTGCGGTATGGCATTGTACAGCGTTCATTGAACCGGCCAGAGATTCCCCAGACGTCAGAGGTATGTGAGGTATGTGCAAAGGTTCCTGAGCCCTCTTCAGTCCAAACCAGGCTAGTGGATATTGCCGGTTATGGACATAACAAGCTCATGAAACTTGTCCCTAAGGTAACCAAATGTTTCCTACCGGTATTTTGTTTTATTCTCGAATGTGTTCTCTGTGTTCTCAGTAAGGATCAGTGGACGACCCGAAGGATGATGGCTCCCGTGAACATCGTGAAGAGATCCCAGGGATTAGAGACGTGCACTGTGAGTGTTGCAGTCGAAGAAGGGACCGGGAAGGTGATGGTAGATGCTCCAGTTTATATAGCATGTGAGTCCATTTGGAGTTGTGTCGCCATACTAATTTGGTTTGTGTTTCTTTTTATAGAACCCCAAACCAAATTCTTTTTGGTGGGGAGGTGTTACGAACCCGGATCCAGCGTCCGAGCCCGGAGCAGTGACGACCGCGCCATCTGTGGGTCAGCTCCCGAAACCCCCTCCAAACGGACGACGACACCTGGTGAGGACGACGTGTACTAGCTACGAGGGCCAGTTTCCAGTCTGGTTCAGCGCTCAACACAGCGGCTGCTGACCTCTGGTGAGGTGGTGCTCAGACACCAGCGCCATCTATGGAGTGGATAGGTGGGCGTTTGTGTCTGAGCCTGTAAGTGAGGTGCCTTAGCATGTCCCAGTTATTGATGACGTGTCTGCTTACAGAGTCGACCTGGGACTGCTGTGATGGAAGTTGAGTCAGTCTACCCAAGGCAGCCGTCTCCATACCTTGTGCTTTGCTGCAGCAGCTGTGAAGTCGTCCCCCGGAAGAACACTGTGGTGTTACCCTGCCAGTGGAGTGGCAGTAGAAGGATTAATACCCGGGACCGACTGCTGGAGACGTTTATCCACTGGGGTATTGAGGACAGGAGAGTGATTTGTGATATCACACGAGACTCCTGTCTAGGGCGTTACCCTAATATCGCCCGTGGAGTGGCCTGACCAGCCTTGCTGATCCGGAACCTGCCAGCAGACCTGCTGGACGTGTGGTTGGCGGCCTCCACGGCGGTGCCCCCAGTGGACCTGTGTTTTGGCTGACCTGTGGCCAGGGTAGGCTCAGCTTCCCAGAGGATTCGTTGTGAGGCCACGAAGAAGCACCGAGAATTCAGCACCGAGAGTTTTGCACCAGAGTCTTCAGCAGAAGACAATTGTGTGAATAGTTCCCCTGTATAGTGTTTATACCCCTCCCCCTGTGCACTCTTTTATATATTATTTATTTGGTGATGGTGACAATTATAGTCTTAAGTTCTTAACTTTCTTTCCCTTCCCCCTTTAAGTTTCTTGCGTCACGGATCTCATTCCTTGAAAGCCACTACTGGCTTGGGGCCGGATACTACTTACTCTAATAACATCAGAGTGAGAACCCCGTTGCGTCCCGAGAGGGCCGTAACACGGGCCCATGCTCATTTCTCTCAATGCTGAGTTAGCCAAGCATAACAAGGAGCTGGTAATCCTCAACGTCCCTCTACCGTTACCCCATCAATGGTACCCCTCCCGAATGATGATCCCAGGGAGAGGGTGATAGTAAAACTATCACCCTAGATGCAGTGGTGGGGGAGGGTGCCACCACCCCAGGAAGCTCTTCTCGTTCTACACCACCAGCACCACCAGCTACCCCCAGGAAGAAGAGACACCTACAAGAGTACTCATCCTCCTCCAGCGCCGCTCCACCCCCACCCACAACATCTGGTACAGCCAAACGACGGATCGAAACCACTATTGACTTCGACCCCCTCTCAAATCATCGTATTGACACCATCCTCGATGGAGAGTCACAGGAAATATTCCTGTAATCCTCCTCACTGAAAAAACAATGAAAGCTGTAACCAACAACACACAAAGAAGAGGTGGCAGCACCACCGCAGTCAGTAACAGCAGCAGCAGCAGCAGCAGTACCTCCATCTACAACAGCTTCGGTGGTGGTAGCAGCAGCAGCTCCACCAACGACGGTGTCAGTGGTGTCAGCGGTACCAACAGCTCCAGTGGCTGTGGCGACAGCAGTACCACCAACTACAGCAGCAGCAGCAGCAGTACCATCAACGCTGGCAAGCGGTGTCAGCGGTAACCACAGCTCCAGTAGCGGGGGTGGTGGCGGCAGCAGTACCACCAACTACAGCGGTTCCAGCGGTGGCAGCGGCAGCAACAGTACCATCATCGCTGGCAGCGGTGTCAGCGGTAACGGTAGCGGCAGCAGTACCACCAACTACAACGGCTCCAGCGGTGGTAGCAGCAGCAGCAGTACCATCAACGGTGGCAGCGGTGTCAGTGGTACCAACATGCTCCAGCAGCGGCGGCAGGGGCAGCAGCGGGCGACAGCAGTACCAACAGCTGCTGCTCTTTTGGTGTCGCCGTCTCCTCAGCCCCTTTGTAAACACACCCTTTGTTCACCCTCTTCCCCCCCCCCTAGCCCCGCTGGTGCCCCCTTGCCCGCGGGGCTAGGGGGGGGGAGCAAGGGGGCACCAATCATCATACCTAGAAACTGTTTTTACTGTGTATTCAGCAAACTGTTTGTGTCGGTTTTAAAAACACCATGAAAATTTCCACATCTGCCGTGGGGTTTCTCTCCAAGTTAGAGCCAATAAAACAAAACAAGCAAGTCACATATATATATATTTATATATATCGTCAGAATAAACCGTGCCTCTGGGGCTAAACTGGTGATCACGTTCCTCGCTTGTAACAATCATCACACCTAGAGAACCGGCCCAATAAACACCCAACAACTGTTCTGGAGATAATGACCGAACCATGGCGACGAGATGGCCTTGTTCAGATGGTTTATACTACCGCTACCTTCAGTCTCTCTCTCTCAACTGGGGCGTCTTGTATTTAAACATCCACAACAGTTTGTTGAGTTTATCGGAGCATTGAAATCTGTGTGTGTGTGTGTGTGTGTACTCTCCTATTTGTACTCACCTAGTTGTGCTTGCGGGGGTTGAGCTCTGGCTCTGGCTATCTGGCATTTTCGCCAGATATTCGTCTTTTTTAAGAATGACATATATTGGCGACTTGTCACCTCTCCTGACAACTATCTCCTTGTTCTCACGAAGGCTTTTAGCTGCCGCTTTAAGCTCGGGGGACAGTATGGTGCTTCTGTAGTTGCCTCGATTCTTTCCTCCTTCTGCAATAAGTTCTGCTTGTAAGGTATCTTTGGTAGTGACCTTCTTTTGTGTCTCGAGGTCGAATATGTCGTCCAACAGAATTTCCAACTCTACTTTCCGGGCCATTTCACTGAGGACCAAGTCACTCTCCTAAATCTGGGCATAAACTGTCATGTTATGTCCAGACCGAGTGAAATGGCCCGGAAAGTAGAGTTGGAAATTCTGTTGGACGACATATTCGACCTCGAGACACAAAAGAAGGTCACTACCAAAGATACCTTACAAGCAGAACTTATTGCAGAAGGAGGAAAGAATCGAGGCAACTACAGAAGCACCATACTGTCCCCCGAGCTTAAAGCGGCAGCTAAAAGCCTTCGTGAGAACAAGGAGATAGTTGTCAGGAGAGGTGACAAGTCGCCAATATATGTCATTCTTAAAAAAAACGAATATCTGGCGAAAATGAACATCATACTCTCTGACCAAACTAAGTTCCAAAGGGTAACGAAGGACACTACAGCCGAATTAAAAGCAAAGGTCAACAAACTGATCGAAACTGTGAACGCCAAGAAATCCGGACTCCACCTGCCAAAGATCATTGGGGAATATAAACCTGGATATGCGTATGGAAATGTCAAGACGCACAAGCCTGGAAACCCACTTCGGCCAATCATTAGCCAGATACCCACACCCACGTACAGACTGGCGAAGCGACTCAACGGCCTGCTGACTCCTTATGTTCCTTGCGCCTTCAGCCTGAAGTCTCCAAAGGAATTTGTGGACTTACTGCGGGGCACACGGGCCACAGGGATAAGAGCCTCGTTGGACGTAGAATCGCTGTTTACCAACGTACCTGTGGACGAGACAATCGGAATGATAGCCGACAGAGTGTATCGTGATCCAGCCTGTACTCCTCTTGACATGCCAGAAAGTATTCTGAGGAAACTACTCCAAGCTTGTACTAAAGAGGCACCCTTCTTGAGCCCGGATGGGCACATGTATAAGCAAGTAGATGGGGTCGCCATGGGTTCTCCCCTAGGTGTCCTGTTTGCAAACTTCTACATGGGTACCATCGAGCAAAAAGTCTTAGTCGACATGAACTTGAAACCGGCCATATACTGCAGGTATGTTGACGACATTTTTACACAGGTACCTGATGTCAGACATCTGCAGGAGCTGAAGGAGGCATTTGAGCAGAGTTCCGTGCTGCGTTTCACTTACGAGACGGAAAAGGATGGGAAGCTGCCTTTTCTAGATGTAACAGTCATGGAAAAGGGCGGAGGTTTCCACACTGCAGTCTACACTAAGGAAACAAACATAGGAATGTGCCTAAATGCCAACAGCGACTGCCCCGACAGGTACAAGAGGAGTGTTGTTAACGCATACGTCGACCGTGCTCTCAGCCACAGCTCAGAATGGAAGCAAGTCGACGAAGAACTCTGTAGGGTAAGGCAGGTTCTAGTCAATAACGGCTTCTCCAATGGTTTCATCGAAGACATCATAAGAAGGAAAGTGAAAAGCCATGCAACCTCTGAAGAGACAACTAACACAACACCTATACCCCCTATTAGACTATTTTACAGGAACTTCTTTTCCACAGCTCATAAAACGGAGGAAAGGGTCCTGAAAGATATTGTTAATAGAAACGTTATCCCTACAGACAAAAATCAGAGGATACAACTGACGATTTACTATAAAACCAGAAAAACGGCCAGCCTACTCATGAGAAACTCTCCAGACACAAAACAGAACGCTTTAAAAGAGACTAACGTCGTCTATGCCTTCAAATGCCCACTTGGGGACTGTAAGCTCCAAAAAACCCAGTATATAGGCAAGACAACAACATCTCTTTCTAGGCGTTTAACGATGCATAAGCAACAGGGCTCCATTAAGGAACATATAATCTCTTCCCATAACCAAACCATCGCCAGAGAAATCCTAGTAAACAACACAGAAATCATCGATAGATACAGCGATAGCAGGCGGCTTGACGTTTGCGAGGCACTACACATCAAGAAGTCAACACCAGCAATCAACAGCCAATTATTGCACAACTATATTCTACCCACCTCAAGACTCCGCTCCAATATAGAAGCATCAAGAAATATGGACCAATAGGCTTTCTACAAACACTTCTATTCAATACCCATTGTTTTCTGTTCTGTCTTGTGTTGATACTTTTAATACCCTATTAATATCCCCTGTTCTGTCTTGTGTTAATGCCACATCATCCTTCCCACCTCACTCAAATGTAGATATAATATCAGAGAGACGTAAGTTCTAATCAGTTGTGTATTTGTGAAGTCTTTGAAAATGTAATAAGTTTTACGAAACGCGCCCGTGTCGCGTCAGACTAGAAATAAAAATGAATTTTGGAGAAGTGATTTTTGATTTACCTCTAACAGTGAAGCGTAATGTACGAAAGATTGAGAAAATTCGTGTTAGAATTATTAATCTTACTTTTTCGGTCATATTTAATAATATATATATATATATATATATATATATATATATATATATATATATATATATATATATATATATATATATATATATATATATACACACACACAAGTCGACTAGACTTTTTGCTCGATGGTACCCATGTAGAAGTTTGCAAACAGGACACCTAGGGGAGAACCCATGGCGACCCCATCTACTTGCTTATACATGTGCCCATCCGGGCTCAAGAAGGGTGCCTCTTTAGTACAAGCTTGGAGTAGTTTCCTCAGAATATTTTCTGGTATGTCAAGAGGAGTACAGGCTGGATCACGATACACTCTGTCGGCTATCATTCCGATTGTCTCGTCCACAGGTACGTTGGTAAACAATCGGTGGACGAGACAATCGGAATGATAGCCGACAGAGTGTATCGTGATCCAGCCTGTACTCCTCTTGACATACCAGAAAATATTCTGAGGAAACTACTCCAAGCTTGTACTAAAGAGGCACCCTTCTTGAGCCCGGATGGGCACATGTATAAGCAAGTAGATGGGGTCGCCATGGGTTCTCCCCTAGGTGTCCTGTTTGCAAACTTCTACATGGGTACCATCGAGCAAAAAGTCTTAGTCGACATGAACTTGAAACCGGCCATATACTGCAGGTATGTTGACGACTTTTTTACACAGGTACCTGATGTCAGACATCTGCAGGAGCTGAAGGAGGCATTTGAGCAGAGTTCCGTGCTGCGTTTCACTTACGAGATGGAAAAGGATGGGAAGCTGCCCTTTCTAGATGTAACAGTCATGGAAAAGGGCGGAGGTTTCCACACTGCAGTCTACACTAAGGAAACAAACATAGGAATGTGCCTAAATGCCAACAGCGACTGCCCAGACAGGTACAAGAGGAGTGTTGTTAACGCATATGTCGACCGTGCTCTCAGTCACAGCTCAGAATGGAAGCAAGTCGACGAAGAACTCTGTAGGGTAAGGCAGGTCCTAGTCAATAACGGCTTCTCCAATGGTTTCGTCGAAGACATCATAAGAAGGAAAGTGAAAAGCCATGCAACCTCTGAAGAGACAACTAACACAACACCTATACCCCCTATTAGACTATTTTACAGGAACTTCTTTTCCACAGCTCATAAAACGGAGGAAAGGGTCCTGAAAGATATTGTTAATAGAAACGTTATCCCTACAGACAAAAATCAGAGGATACAACTGACGATTTACTATAAAACCAGAAAAACGGCCAGCCTACTCATGAGAAACTCTCCAGACACAAAACAGAACGCTTTAAAAGAGACTAACGTCGTCTATGCCTTCAAATGCCCTCTTGGGGACTGTAAGCTCCAAAAAACCCAGTATATAGGCAAGACAACAACATCTCTTTCTAGGCGTTTAACGATGCATAAGCAACAGGGCTCCATTAAGGAACATATAATCTCTTCCCACAACCAAACCATCGCCAGAGAAATCCTAGTAAACAACACAGAAATCATCGATAGATACAGCGATAGCAGGCGGCTTGACGTTTGCGAGGCACTACACATCAAGAAGTCAACACCAGCAATCAACAGCCAATTATTGCACAACTATATTCTACCCACCTCAAGACTCCGCTCCAATATAGAAGCATCAAGAAATATGGACCAATAGGCTTTCTACAAACACTTCTATTCAATATCCATTGTTTCGTGTTCTGTCTTGTGTTGATGAAATTAATACCCTATTAATATCACCTCTTGTTCTGTCTTGTGTTGATGAAATTAATACCCTATTAATGCCACATCTTGTTCTGTCTTGTGTTAATGCCACATCACCCCTTCCACCTCACTCAAATGTAGATATAAAATCGGAGATGCGTAAGTTCTATTCAGTTGTGTATTTGTGAACTAAAGTCTTTGAAAATGTAATAAGTTTTACGAAACGCGCTCGTGTCGCGTCAGACTAGAAATAAAAATGAATTGTGGAGAATTGATTTTTGATTTACATCCAACAGTGAAAAGAAATGTACGAAAGATTGAGAAAATTCGTGTTAGAATTATTAATCTTACTTTTTCGGTCATATTTAATAATATATGTCTACAGGAAAGACTGCTACCAAAATATACTAATATATATATATATATATATATATATATATATATATATATATATATATATATATATATATATATATATATATATACACACACACACATAAATACACTCTCCCGTTGGACCCACTAAAATATAATAACGCCTCCACATAATCTCGGAGTCCAACCGCCCGCCGCCATGTTTGCTTCCCGGCCTCAGGGAGGCGTGTACATGTGTGTGTGTGTGTGTGCCCCAGGCAGGCATCCTGTGTACACATTCAACACACTGTGTGTATGTGTGTGTGCAGGTAACATGTTATGTACACAGAGCGGGGGTCCCGGAGCTGTACCTCGCCTGTGGGAACGACCTTGTGTTCATCTTGACAGCCTTTCTCCATCCCGTCCTTGGACCATGTCCATTCCGTCCAGCGGTCGACCCCACAGACGCATTCATACATTTTTACATGCTGATCAATCAAAATGGGAATTTTCTCAAATATAAATTAATATTATAATATATTAGCATATTGGGCATATATATGGGCATAGGTTAGGTCAGGTTAAGTTAGGGGTTTAGGTTCTTTGGGCGATTATTTGTATTTGTAGTACGTGGGTGAAGCATTTACAGCGTTGTGGTTCGAACAAAATTCGTCAGTGAAGCACTTGTGCAGCCCGTCCTCCAAACAAAGATCCAAAAGTGATTCCATGCACCCGCCAAACCCCCTGTTTATGAATGAAAAGCGGTTTACACACGACTCACAACTACTGACGTTCGAACATATCCGGAACAAGTGCTTCACTGACGAATTTTGTTCGAATCACAACCCTATAAATGCTTCACCCACGTACTACAAATACAAATAATCGCCAACAGAACCTAAACACCTAACCTAACCTACCCTATGCCTATATATACACAATATGCTAATATATTATAATATTAATTTATACTTGCGAAAATTCCCGTTTTGAATGAACAGCATATTAAAATTTATGAATGCGTCTGTGGGGTCGACCGCTGGATGTAATGGACTTGAGTCGAGGACGGGTTGCAGCCAAGTGAACCCATATGAACCACAAAAGAATTAAGGAATTGTGTTGTAGGATGAGATAGGTATTTAGGGAGGTAGCAAAGCTATCCTCAGATTGATTAGTTGATGAATGAATTGATGATGAATTGATTGATGTCCTGAGGGACGAGTCCACATGTTACAGCACCCCACCATATATCTCCCCCCCCCCCCCGTTGTTTAACGTAATCTTGCCTAAAGTAATCCTTGTCAAGTAGTTATCTAGTCAATTCATAGACAAAGTACTAGTTTAAGATACTACTCATTTCTTTAAGTCATGATCAGTTACTTGAAATTCTTCCTTTAGCATTGAAATTGAAATATGTTTATTGAGGTATACATACATACACACTTTGTGAGTATGTATACATCAATAAACTTATTTCAATTTCCTCTGTGTTAAAATCCCTTTAGGATGTGTCTTTACCTGCTGTGCCTCACTTGTTTTATGGTTTCTTTATGTTTTCTTTAGTTTTGTCAGCATTTCTAACTAGTTTAGTAAATTGTTATTCTGGACTGATTTTCCCTCATTTGTAATTTTTTCGTACGAAGCTTTCTATGTTTTGTGTGGGAAGTTGAAGACCAGATGTCTAGGGCTAGTCTCAAGCAACTTTTCTGGCTGACACATTTGTGGAAGGTGACTGTCACAGGCACGTTGGAGTCAGCAAATCGCCGTCCCTACTCCCCCCTTTAAGGAAGGTCGGCTCCTATTACGACTTCCATTGACGCCTCTGAAGGCCGAAATGGGATGGGTGGGAGAGTTTGCTTTTCCATAGAGTTTTTGAGCAGTTTCTCATCTGTTCATCGCACAGTCACCAAAACCCCAAAGGAAAGTAACCAATTAAACCAATAACAGGTTGTCAAAAACATCCCGGCGACACTGGGGCTCGATCGTGGGTCAAGAATAGAACACAAGTCTTCTTTCACAAGACAAAATAGCATTAAATAGTTTCTAAAATGCGGTTACCGGAGCGCTCGTTCGTGCCGGCGCCCACCAGACAGGTGTCTCACAGGAGAACTTTTCCTGCACCTGTTCCACACTATCTCTCTCTCTCTCTCCCACCCACTGAAGCTTTCTCAAGCGTTGCACAGGTGTTGTGATCAACGGGTGGAGGTGTAGTGTAGGGTACACCCAGTCTACCAGACACCCACTGTGGTACACCCAGTCTACCAGACACCCACTGTGGTACACCCAGTCTACCTGACACCCACTGTGGTACACCCAGTCTACCTGACACCCACTGTGGTACACCCAGTCTACCAGACACCCACTGTGGTACACCAAGTCTACCAGACACCCACTGTGGTACACCCAGTCTACCAGACACCCACTGTGGTACACCCAGTCTACCAGACACCCACTGTGGTACACCCAGTCTACCTGACACCCACTGTGGTACACCCAGTCTACCAGACACCCACTGTGGTACACCCAGTCTACCAGACACCCACTGTGGTACACCCAGTCTACCAGCAGTGGCCACCACCACCACTATGGCGGATGTTGTGTGGTATGGAAGAGCCCGGCCAACCACTGTGGTTACCAAAGAGATCAAGAGGCCAGCCTCAGGTCGCAGGGTCGGGCAAATTGAGTGAAAGTGAGTGTGAGTGAAAGGTAATGAATGAAATGTTAGCACAGACAGACAGACGGAGGGAGCTTGAGAGAGCTTAGGAGTGTGCGGCTGTAGGACACCGCCACGCACCTCAGGGGACAGTAAGACAGCGTCGACCCTTGGCTTTCACCTGTGAGGTGGTGAAGGCTTCCTCACATCACCAGACTCTACCTAAGCTTCATGTCCTAAACACAGAGAACACGATATGCTTAAGCTTGATGTAAACCTTGTAGAGATTACAAGATTTAGATCTTAGATTAGAGATTTACTGTGCCTAAATACAACACAGTTCTGCTTTTCCATATCTTAAAGTTAGATTATATCAAAGTTGCTAAGTTTGAGTTGCAAATATTAATATAATTAGGAATTTCGCTTGTGGTATTTTAGTTTCTGGCTGCCATGATGCATAACTTGCAATTCTGATATTCTTTATCGACTGCTCATCATGTAATCCTTCAAATTAAGGCTAATACCTATCGTGATCAACCAGTGAACCAGTGGATCAACCGGTGAACCAGTGAATCAACCGGTGAACCAGCGGCTCAACCGTTGAACCAGTGGATCAACCGGTGATCCACTGGTTCACTGGTTGATCACCTTGTGATAAACCAGATGATGAACGGGTCAGCTGGTCGTGGCACAGTTGATCACAACATTGTGATTGCCTTCTGTTGTGTTCTCTATATGTCCTACAAGTTCTTCTCCTCTGGGCTTCCAGTCACTGTCTGTTGAACTTCGGGCTGGTGCTCGTCTTCCTTCCCTTAACCCTTGTTAGTGGTGGTATAACTCTCGTTCAGCTTCTTTCAGTGTGATCGTTACATAGTCCATCATGTCCTGAGTTGATTTTCTTCAAGAGTTCTCTTCCCCCGTTCTATGGGGAAGTGGCAGTGATGATAGTGACATTGATGATGGAGGTAGTGATGATGGAGGTAGTGATGATGGTGGTAGTGATGATGGTGGTAGTGATGATGCATTTCTCACGGCAAGAGATCCATTGCTCTTATTTTAACAACATAAAAACCCACCATGCCTCCGTGTCCCCGCGCCATCACGCGCCAAAACTGCACGCAATTTACTCTTCCTTTGTTACTTTACAGCAAATTGGAGTCTGTTTTGTCCGCCGTGAGAACACGACACCATTGTTTAAGATGGAGAGTGTAGGGAAGGTGTGAGAGCTGCTTTCCTCCACCCAGCGAGGATTACAGAGGGTGTATAAAGCAGGGTGTTACCTTCCAGATATTGTGTTCCTGTGTACACCTCCGCGGCCGCCGAAGAGACCGTTGCAATACCTGATGAAGATGTTTTAACGTGATACAAATGATATCAATGACAGAAATGCAATCAGGGGTATCGGGTGTTCTATGGTTACTGAGGTTATCAGGCGTTTGCATTTTTGCAAATATACTGTATTCTTCATTCTTCATCTGGATATTTGTTTTATTTTGAAACTCTCCCTTTGAGCTCCTTTGGTATTTATATTACACCATCCTCACCAACCTTGTCATACACTATCAATAAACACCATCCTCACCAACCTTGTCATACACTATCAATAAACACCATCCTCACCAACCTTATCCTTCACTATCAATAAACACCATCCTCACCAACCTTGTCATACACTATCAATAAACACCATCCTCACCAACCTTGTCATACACTATCAATAAACACCATCCTCACCAACCTTATCCTTCACTATCAATAAACACCATCCTCACCAACCTTGTCATACACTATCAATAAACACCATCCTCACCAACCTTGTCATACACTATCAATAAACACCATCCTCACCAACCTTATCCTTCACTATCAATAAACACCATCCTCACCAACCTTGTCATACACTATCAATAAACACCATCCTCACCAACCTTGTCATACACTATCAATAAACACCATCCTCACCAACCTTATCCTTCACTATCAATAAACACCATCCTCACCAACCTTGTCATACACTATCAATAAACACCATCCTCACCAACCTTATCCTTCACTATCAATAAACACCATCCTCACCAACCTTGTCATACACTATCAATAAACACCATCCTCACCAACCTTATCCTTCACTATCAATAAACACCATCCTCACCAACCTTATCCTTCACTATCAATAAACACCATCCTCACCAACCTTGTCATACACTATCAATAAACACCATCCTCACCAACCTTATCCTTCACTATCAATAAACACCATCCTCACCAACCTTGTCATACACTATCAATAAACACCATCCTCACCAACCTTATCCTTCACTATCAATAAACACCATCCTCACCAACCTTGTCATACACTATCATTAAACACCATCCTCACCAACCTTATCCTTCACTATCAATAAACACCATCCTCACCAACCTTATCCTTCACTATCAATAAACACCATCCTCACCAACCTTATCCTTCACTATCAATAAACACCATCCTCACCAACCTTATCCTTCACTATCAATAAACATCTGTGAATTGAGAAATCAGAGGAAATATGTAATTTTCTTCACCTATACAGGGACTCCCACTCTCATTCTTAGTTGTATACCCAGCCACTTGGGCTGGACGGTAGAGCGACGGTCTCGCTTCATGCAGGTCGGCGTTCAATCCCCGACCGTCCAAGTGGTCGGGCAACATTCCTTCCCCCCGCCGGGGGGGACCCGGTCGGCCGAGCGGACAGCACACTGGGCTTGTGATCCTGTGGTCCCGGGTTCGATCCCGGGCGCCGGCGAAAAACAATGGGCAGAGTTTCTTTCACCCTAAGCCCGTTACCTAGCAGTAAAATAGGTACCTGGGTGTTAGTCAGCTGTCACGGGCTGCTTCCTGGGGGTGGAGGCCTGGTCGAGGACCGGGCCGCGGGGACACTAAAGCTCCGAAATCATCTCAAGATAACCTCAAGAAGAACCCCATCCCATCCCAAATCCTTATCCTGACCCCTTCCAAGTGCTGTATATTCGTAATGGATTGACACTTTTCCCCTGATAGTTCCCTTCCCTTCTTAGTGGTATGTAGTAGGCATCCATCAGTCTCGGGAGACTATGGACTTGCGCTCTGGCTGTCGGTCTGGAGTAACCTCTCCAGGGTGCTAAGGCAGAGTAGGTTGATAAGGAGAAGCTGTTACCCATGCAGCAGGTCCCCCCCTCTCCACGGCGCCGAAAGTTTCCAATGAAAAGGCAAACGCCAATACGATTTGTTCCAGTACCGTCGCAGGAACTAAGAGTTCAGGAGTTGACCTTGAAGTTGGTGAAAGAAGGCACAGGGACTCCAGACCTCCGTGGTCGGGGCCGGAGAACCACCACCCCATCCAAGGCATGAACGACCCCAGCCTCCTGAAGCAGAGCCTGAGCCGCAAGAGTATGTGACGAGCCCATTTCTAGTGCTATTGTGCCTATTTTCTAGAGTCATCGATTTAGGTCTGTATTATCTAGCTGTTCTTCGCAGCTTATTTCTAAGAGGTGTTGGTCTATTAGTTCCAAGTTAATCTATTATTTAAACTGAATTTGCTATTCTCCTCTTGGAATGAAACTGGGTGCGCTGGTCTATTGCCTACGCTTGTCTGAACTTGTTAGGGTGTCAGCCAAGTAACATGTATTTGCAATCATTACGTTCCTGGCCTTAATTTTACAAACATTATTGTTTGTGAAAATAATGTCTACTCTTAGAGTGTAGTTGGAAGGAAGAAAATATCAGGGAAAAGCGCCAAGCCATTACAGATATATGGAACTGGGGAGATGATATGATAAGGATTTGGGGTGGGACGGGGGAAAGGAAGTGTTGGAAGAGAATAAGTACAAGTGTTTTGCCACTATATGAAGCCATTATTCAATGTCCCAAAGAGAATGCAAATTTTAACCAAATTTAATTCAATTGAAACCACAAAGAATCCCTATCAGGAATTATGATGTTTTTAAGGTTCTTTGGTAAACTGTAAATTTTATTCTACTTAGACAATTGAAGTATGAATGAGAATACCTGCTTGATGGGGTTTTGAGAGTTGTTCTACTCCAAGCCCGGCCCGAAGCCAGGCCTGGTTTGCGAGAGCTTTGTCAAACAGGCTATTGCTTGGAGCAGCCTGCATGTGATATAGTAATTATCAGAAGAAGGCACCAAACCGGGAAGGCTATGTAGCACCATCAAATGTGCGGAATAATCAGAGGGCGCTAAATATCACCAAGGATGCCAATACGAGAACAGAAACGCATAAGGGGAACTATATCAAAAGTATCCGAGTCACCAAGAATTCTATCGAGGGACAAGCGACCGCGAGGGACGGTCGGAAAGCAAGAAACACGCTCGTCCTGGAAGTCAGGACATTCAACAAGGACTTCAACAGCACGACTATAAGAGGAACAATGCAATTTGGACAATAAGGAGCAAGGCGGCGCTCCATTAAGTGACCGTGAGTTAAACGCGTATGGCCAATACGCAACCTTGCCAGAGCCGTTTTCCATCCTGGGTTACGGTGGTAGGAGGAAGGCGATGAGACACACTATCCTCAAGAGTACACAATTTGTTACCAGTAACTGAAGACCAACAATCCTGCCAGTGTGTAAGGATGGAGGAATGACTGGGTAAAAGTTGGAATAAGTAATACCTTAACGGGAGATGGGACAAGAGCGGACAGCTTCCCTAGCGGCAGCGTTCACACGCTCATTTAAAGAAACACCAATATGGCTGGGAACCCAGCAAAACTCAACTGACTTAAATTTAATGGAAATAAGAAACAGCCAATGTTGAATCTCAACCACTGGATGGACCGGATTGAAGGACCCGAGAGCCATGAGGGCACTACGAAAGTCAACGACAACCACAAAGGAAGATTGACAACTAGAAAGCAGGAGACGAAGAGCATAGAGAAAAGCATAAAGTTCTGCTGTAAAGATGCTAGCCTCCGGAGGAAGGCGACACATAAGTGCGGTCAGGAAAAACAACAGAGTAGCCTACACCGTCCGCAGACTTAGACCCATCGGTGAAGATGGAAACGGAGCGGGAGTGTGAAGAAAAGTGCTCAAGGAAAACACATTTCAGAACCATAGGAGGGGTAAAAGCTTGTAGTGATGTGGGTGAAGGAAGAAGAAAATTTTGGGAGGGGAATTCGCCACGGGGGCAAGGAACAATACGAGAAATATTAGAAATACGAACCGAAAGAGAATCCTGTAGGCGAGATAACCAGATAGAAAGAGGGAGGTGGTGAAGAGGAACAGGAACTACAGGAGGGGTAAAAGTCAAAGCACGAGGCGAGAGGAAGGATGTTGCAAGAACCACGCAAGATAGCGAAGAAAGTAGCGATCACGGTGGTCCCGGAGATAGAACGCCAGTGTCAATATATAAGCTGAGGGCAGGAGTCGAACAAAAGGCACCAGAGCTGAGGCGCAACCCAGTATGGTGCAAAGCATCAAGATGGCGAAGAGGAGCAGCAGCAGCAGACGAGTAAGCAGGGCAACCATAATCAAGTTTAGACAGGACAAGAGAGGAACGTAAAGCAAAAAGATTGCACCTATCCACTCCCCAAGAAGTATGGGACAAAACCTTAATTAACGAGGGCAAGGGCCTTGGAGCATTCAACTCTGAGGTAAGAGATATGGGGCAACCAAGACAAATGAGTGTCAAAGATTAACCCCAAAAGCTTAGCAAAATCCTTGTACTCAAGAGGATGACCATAGTGACAGAGGGGGACGAAGAACATGCTTCCGAGTAAAAATCACAGCACAAGTCTTGGACGTAGAGAACCGGAAGCCATGATCGGTGGCCCAAGACGACACGGCATCAGTCGCAAGTTGAGGGGTAAGGATAAGGATTTGGGATGGGAAAGGGGGAAAGGAATAGTGTCCAAGCACTTGGACGGTCGGGGATTGAACGCCGACCTGCATGAAGCGAGACCATCGCTCTACCGTCCAGCTCAAGTGATGAATGGGAAGTGGAGTATTGTACTACATATAAGGTTCATTAGTAAAAGAGTGTTGCACTTTCCCAAACCAAATTACCTTTCTGTTAATTTGTCCACTCCCTCAGATGCACGTTTATGACCACTTTATTGCAAACAACAATAAAACTAACATATACAATTTGGGGGTTTCAAATGAAACAAACGAATAACTTTCAAATTTTATTTTCAACTTTTTTTCAGTGGGACAAATTCAGAAAAATAATATTTCAGGCCCAATTTAAGAAAAGATAAAGACGCTCATATTAGGGGATAATCATGCCACCTAAGAGCACAGAAAATAAAAAGTAATATTGCAAACTCCTATGATAAAAAAAATAGAACCCATATTCAAAGAAGTAAAAAATATATATTGTAAACAGACTAGTTTTTGAGTCATAGGAGTCAATTTCATGAATGAAAAAAGTGAGAATTAAAACAGTTCAGTCTCCTGAAGAACTTTTAAAAAATCTTCAATATGGATTTGATTAGAAGATTCAACTTTGAGAATAAAAAAAGAGAAATCACCACAAGAAAAAGGAAGGAAAAATCTGACAAATACTGCAGCATTTGACAAAAGTTACACATTATGAAACATTGAAGAATGCACTTCATGTAACTTGTGCCAACTGAAATCAAAGCTAATCAGATAATTCACAGCTTACGACAGAAGCTGATAGTCTTGAGAAGAAATAAAAAAAGAAACATAACTGCCTTGGAAATCGAGTCCAAACAACTGTAGAAGTATTAGTGAAGAATCAGTTCTCTTGGTATCAGGGAAGTCAGTGATCCCTACAGTATGGTCAAAATTATTATTGGAATAGATTGTCATTCAAGACAATTGTGATGGAATAGTTAATAAGAAAAAACAAATGAATGGAGACACGTTCTCGGCACTTTGACTGCCCTAATCCTGTTTCCTCATTGAACAAAGCCTGCTACAAGTCTTGTACATGATTACATAAACATGGCATCATTAGTTCATGCAACATCATATATGGCAGTATTCACTTTAATAATTTGTACTTGCACCATACTAAAAAAAAAATTTTTTTTACTGAAGTACAGAACATATAATGAAATTAAAATTACATTTTTTTTTTAACACTTGTGTAGATATTAACTAAAATTTAGGTACAGTATGCCAACCATCTCTCACTGCACTGCCGCCTGAATAAACACGTTCAATTTATTAGTCGAGTGTAAAACGTAAATTAAGTACACAACAGAGTAACCACAGGTGTTTGATATCATACACACCTATGCAACTAAAACCAAATACCCAGCATATAATGAACAGATTTATTACAAAAAAAAAATTACATAAAAGAAATAGAAAAAGTGATGGGAAAAATTGGATGTCGGGTATATCCTGGGAGTCTCTCCTACTACTCTTGCTGCTCCACTTGGTAGCTGCCAGTGGTGCGAGTAGGCGATTGAGGAGTGTGTGGGCCTCACCACCGGTCAGGACACGGGCACGTCGAGACAGCACAGCAATCACCAGTGGCCATGCAAGAGTCACGTCTACACCCATGCATAGGAAGCTGGAAGCTACCTATCCTTGCTCTTCACCTCGTATCCTTGCCTCATTCTTGCTACGAAAATCTATCTCCTGTCATGGAATTTCCCAGGAATTTTTTTTCTGCCTTTAAAATGCTTAGATGTGAGAAGGAATCTTCTCTCTAAACCAACATTAACCCGGGAATATTACTAGACCCAAAGCATTATTTGAGACTATTACCATCAACCTTTGAGAAAACCAATGATAATTGTCAAAGGCTTCTGTCAAATCTAGCATGACATTTCTGCAAATCAAAGCTTCCTGCCAGTAGCATTCGTAGCAATAAGGTCAGCATGTGACTTGACCACAACAGGTGATTGCTTTAGCCTGCTATTCTTTGTGCCGCTGCTGTTGCTTCTGTGCCTGCTGTGGGTGCCCTTCTGTTACTCCACTTGCTGTTTTGCTGCTCTGGTGCGCTGCTTCATCGCCTTCATGCGCCAGGGGATCTCTTCAAGTCTGCCATCAGTACGGCTGCAGATAACACACACGTTGTTCAATATGGCACGACAAATTTACATGCAAATTTTTTAAATCACAATTTCTTGAAGACTATCTGGGTTAGTTACTGGGCAGACATTTTACAGATTTCTATATTTATTGAAACATCAGCAAGTAATATCAAAGGCAACGAGTTCACCTTATGAGACGCCAATTTAGGCCAAGAACAGCCAGACATCAAATTGGTTGAAATATTTCTATAGCAGTTAGGCCATGTGATCTAGTTTAACCCTTTGGTTGTGCCCCTGTTTATAAGACAACACCCTAGAGCACGATATAAAGTCCCCTTTAATAATATTAAAATGTGCTCCCTGATCATGAGGAAATCTTGCAATAATGTCACAATTCATGAGCATTTATGGAGGAATCATTGAAGATGCATGAGGTGGGAGTTGCTGGAAAGATATTTTTGACATATTTATTTCAATGTCTCTGATTTATATTTTCTCTTTTTTTTCTGCATTATTCAATAGTGTGACATTTGAGAAATTTATATAACAAAATGTGTGGACATCGGTATGCTTAAATATATTCATGTCACTAATATGCACACCATATATTCCTAGGAAAATAAAGCATATTTTTGCTGTTACTGCACTGTATATACTCAATATACAGTATATATATATATATATATATAACTACATTTTTATGCACCATAATAAACACTCTGATGGGTGGTTCATCCATCAGTGATTTATTATGGTGCCACTCCAAGAACCACTCTAAGAACTCTGATGGGTGTAATAATCTCAGTTAAGTCTAGCCCTGAATGTTTTACATGAAGGTACAACTGCACGCATTGCTTATGTTTGCGGTGGAGACAAATCATCCAGCAGTGGGCCCACTGAAGACGACAAAAAGCGTGAATGTGAATGTGCATGTGTGTAGCCGTGTTCTATTGAATAGGTACTCTGTAAAATTTGCGAACATGTTCTCTCATATTTCGTGGTGCTTTAAGATTCAAATCCGAAAAATTTCGAAAATTTACGAAAAATTCTGAAAAATACTACAACGTTCTGGCAACACTGTGGTGCAAACCGTTTTATGTTATCTTGAAAAATAACGTAATTAGAGTCAAATTTCCCGCTGCAAGTTTCCCCATTCCGGTTCTCGCGGCCTGGGTGTGCCGTGGGGTATTGTGTCTTACGTTGTAGAAGTGAGACCCAGCGAGACTGGAGGACTTTTGACTCGGAACCAGTGCGTCCATTTTGAGCAAGACCTTCTCACAAAGCACTGGTCAATGACCAAGTGCATGTTTGTGAGTTTACAAACACATGTCAGAGTTTATGAGTGAACATTTTCTCCCAAGCATCATTAGAGCTCCTATAATTGTCCTTTGACTAAAATGGTGGTTGTGTTAAGTAGCAGTTATTTGTGGAGCAGTCGTAGTGAAGTGTTAAGTTTAGAAAACACAGACAACGGGTTATAGACTAGCTTATACGATGCTCCTTCAAGTAAAAATGGTCATCCACATGTGTAAATGCTTCTGTGTTTTACAGTAAATAAACTAGTTATTGTACGGTAAATAAACTAGTTATTGAAAGAGAAACATGGTTGTATCAGTGAACCCCTCCTCCCTCATACAGAAATCTGTCATCCCAATAAACAGGAATCCATATTACACTGGACCTCCTCATTCCAAAAATATTGATGGAACCAATTCCGATTCCCTGGCTTCACCAGGTTGAGTCAAATATGGCCTATAATCTGGCAGGATTCACCGAGAATTCTAAGCTATTGCTCTAAGCATGTTACACTTGTCAACAATCACCGAGCAGTTGGGCCTCCGGCATTGGCACCACTGTATACAGAGAAACATCTATATGCTTCTGCAGATGAGGAGTCACAATAACGTGGCTGAAATGTGTTGACCAAACCCCACACTAGAAAGTGAAGGGAAAACGATGTTTCAGTCCAACCTGGAATCGACTTTATTCCACACAATTGGAGCATTCCATACAATTTCAGTCGGTCCACACAATCAACTTGAGAATGGTCCAAGACGGACCGAAAGTTTGTCGTCCCTTCACTTTTTAGTGTGCGGTTTGGTCAACATCTACATGCTTAAGCATACATCTTTCAACATGTACACAGTCAATTTAACTTTATATTGTAATACACAATTCCCTTTCACTGAAACCAGCTTTCAACCTACAACCATTGTTGTTTATTTTCATTGCAATTATTCTATAACTAAGATTTATACCGATATCACTTTTGATATCACTATTACTAAAAAAAATCTCATTTGTTATCACATATTGCATATGCAATAGCCACCACCACTTTTACTCTCAAACTGGAATTTCAGACACTTCAAACTACATTGAGAAGTTACTTTTCCTACCCCATACTGCTTTTCACTCATTCACAAAGAAAATACTGTACTTTTAATTTGATAGTAGGACTAGTTGATAAAATTTAGGCCTCTTGTAGTTTCCTTTAATCACATGATGTCTAAGTTTTCATCCTATAATTATCCATTCCCCTCTCACTATTTTGCCTTCCCACTTACCTTATGTTAACTTCCTCCCACTCATTCTATGTCATGACTTTATAAATTTTCCAACCTTAGTCCTTGAACACTTCCACATTATTCTACTTATCATTTATTCCTCTAACATTACCTAGGCCAAAGACCTCCTCCCTTTTAGTGAAAAGTCTTCTAGAAAAATGGGTCCCTAGCCCAATCCTCCATAACCCATATAATACCATGGATATGGGATTGACTGCACCTCATAGTGGTAGGATCACACAACTTCTATACCTGGTTGATGGGGGTTCTGGGAGTTGTTCTACTCCCCAAGCCTGGCCCGAGGCCAGGCCTGACTTGTGAGAAACCAACATAACTTATTATCAATTGAGAAACATTGTCGTACCTGTGAGAAGTGGTGCGTTTGTGATGCTGGTGTGAAGAACGCACGGTCACCCTGGTAAGTAGAGTCTTGGGAGAGGAGGCCATCTGTCTGGCTTTGGAACTGGTCAACCATGTATGAATCTTGAGACAATTCTGCCTGAGACAGTCCTTGGGACAAACCACTCAGTCCAGGTCCAGACATACCCTGTTCAAAATAGTCACATTAACTTCTTTTCAAAAGTACCTCATACATGTGAAAACACTTTTAGTACAGTATAAAGAGACTGATTCTCATCTAATGCTACAGATTATGACAACTCATTTATCCTAAAATATAAATGCTAATTTTTAATTGAAATCATCAAAGGGAATGTATCAACAGAACCACTCTTTTTAGAGAAAACCAATGTTGATTGTAATGAAACTCCTCTTTCAAGTACAGCTCGGTGGTTTTCTGAAGCTAGCCACACTAAGAACTCCACACACGAGTTACAACAGCCCCAAGAATCCTTATTTGCTTACCAAGACCAGAGACAAAATGTGTACCTTTCCCTCACAAAGGCACAGAGAGCAGAGGATTCTTTACCTGGAGAGGGTTTCAACAGTTCTTCTACTCCCCGAGCCTGGCTTAAGACCAGACTTAACATGCGATAATTTGGTACAACAGGTTGTTGCTTCAAGCGGCCAGCAGGGCCACATATCCACTACAACCCATTTAGTCTGGCACTTTATAGACAAACATCTAATTGCTTTTTGAAGAAGCCCACCTTTGTTCCAACAATATTTCTAGTGCTTGCTGGGAAAGTACTGAACAACTGTGGAGCTCTGAATTTCAGACAGTATTCTCCATGTGTGCCTATAGGACCTCTATCTACTCTTCACTGCCTTTATTCTGCATTTCCATCCATATTGTTCACTCCACCATGTTGTAATTTTACTGTGTAAATTTTACCTGGCCCTCCAGTATTTTCCATGTATATATTATTTGGTACCTCTCTTGTCTCCTTTTTGCAGAGTACATTTTGAGAGCCAAGACTAATTAATAATTTTCATTAACATCTTGAGGTTATCCCGAGATGATTTCGGGGCTTAGCGTCCCCGCGGCCCGGTCCTCGACCAGGCCTCCTTTTTGTTACACATCCCCAGGATGCAGCCCGTAGCAGCTGTAACTCCCAGGTACCCATTTACTGCTAGGTAACATGGGTGTCAGGGTGAAAGAAACTCTGCCCATTTGTTTCCGCCTCCACCCAGATCAAACGTGGAACCTCAGGACTACGAATCCCGAGCACTGTCCACTCAGCTGTCAGGCCCCTTTGTACAAGCTCACCCCCTCTGGCAGCTCATTTACATAAATTAGAAAGGGCAGAGCACTGTGGACCACCACTTTCCACTCCACTTCACTTCAGCCTCACTGATCCTCTATGACCTTTTCTTTTCTGTTCGTCAATTACTCCCATACCCAGTCTCCTGTAATCCCCACTGGTCTCTCCATCTTGTTTATTAATGTTTTGTGAGGAATTTTATCAAAAGCTTTCTGTTCATCTAGAAACTTGGAGCATTACAGCCTACCCATTCTTCCTTCTCTTGTCTTATTTTGGTTACCCTGTCAGAGTTCAATTACGTTTATTAATAAGCATGACTCTCTCAGAAGGGAAAATTCTGCCCATATCAAATTTAATTTCCCTAAACGGTCTACAATACTTTTCCTTGTGACTTTTTCCAGTTTTTGCATGGAATACACATTAATAACATAGGGCTAGTTTTGTGCTTTATGTTTGTCCTCTTTTGTGAATCAAGCGTTTAGAAGGTCACGCCGCTGATTGTGGGTGGGAAAGATCAAAGTGGGCACTCGCTCTTAGTGCATTGTTAAAGGGAAGGGCACTAACTATCTACCACAGTCTGGGTCCGCACCAGCGCGGAGATTACGAGGCATTGACAACAGCGCTGCTGAACGGTTTTGGCATCACTGCAGACCGGATGCTAGAGAATTTCCGTAGGGCTCAATTGCAAAAAGGAGAGACATATGTGTTAATGTTACAGTGGTTAGAATCGAGTCTAAACTGTTACTGTGAACTCATGGAGACTGCTCCTAGGAGCATGGAGTTCTATCAACTGATGATTCGCGAACAGTTCTTAGAAGCATGCGAATTGTCTCTGCGTGTCAAGCTCAAAGAGCAACAAATTGCGTCAAATCTGTCTATGGCCAAGCAAGCTGATCTGTGGGCTGGGGCCAGGAGACAGATGAAAGGGGTGAAGCCGCACGAGAAGCATCATGCTACAGGTATTGGCGAAGGAGCCAAGCCTAAGACTGGTGTGTCGGGGGAGCAGGGAAACTCCTCCAACAAGCATGTGCACAAGTGCTACACCTGTGGTAAGCCAGGTCATCGTGCAGCTGATTGCAAGGTAAAACCGAAATTAGGTTACATAGCAGGTGTGAGCTCAAGTGGTAAGAAACATCCCATCGTTGGAAAGGATCCACTAGCTTGGACCCTTGAGGTAGTAGACGGAAATGTTAACGGAAAATTGGCGAAAATCTTCCGTGACAAAGGCGCCACTACTCACATGGTAAGACAGACCCTAGTACAGCCAGGATCTGAGACAGGTAGACATATCCATGTCAAATTCCCAAATGGCTATACTAAAGAGATGGTGGGGGTGTATGTGTGGGTTGATACACCTTACATCAAAGGTAAAATCCGTGCCGTTCAACAGGAATGTGCTGTATATGGACTTTTATTGGGAAATGGTCCAGGAATCTCTGATTGCCCAAGTCCGCCCTCAAAGAAAACGGGGGAGCGTGAGGTAGTAGTGGGAAACGACTCATAACGCTGCCGTTTTGGTTTTTCCGACGGCAGCGTTATGAGTCGTGTGTTTTTCGTTACAAATGGTGACGGCAGCGTTATGAGTCGTGTGTTTTTCGGTACAAATGGTGACAGCAGCGTTATGAGTCGTGTGTTTTTCGTTACAAATGGTGACAGCAGCGTTATGAGTTGTGTGTTTTTCGTTACAAATGGTGACGGCAGCGGTATGAGTCGTGTGTTTTTCGTTACAAATGGTGACGGCAGCGTTATGAATCGTGTTTTTCGTTACAAATGGTGACGGCAGCGTTATGAGTCGTGTATTTTTCGTTATAAATTATGACGGCCGCGATTTGAGTCGTGTGTTTTTTCGTTACAAATGGTGACGGCAGCGTTATGAGTCGTGTATTTTTCGTTACAAATTATGACGGCCGCGATTTGAGTCGTGTGTTTTTTCGTTACAAATGGTTACGGGTCAGTGCTTGGGCCGTGTGTTTTTCGTTTTTTTTTTTTTTTTCCTCAGCTGTGTGCAGTCGTCCTCAGTTAGCTGAAGTCAGCTGGGTGACTCGCCCGGGGATGACGTCACGGAGTGACCACACCCTTACCCAGCTGAAGAATAAGGGAGAGAAAGCAAGCTGTGATGTAAAGGTGAAAGAAGCAAAAGAACGCAACATGCTCAAACGCTACGAGGACCCTCCTGTAGATGGATCCAACAAGCCGAAGAAGCATGTAAGACGTAAGAACAGGAGAGGATCGCGGGGCTCGACATGGACAGAGCCGATCGACCACCCACTGCTCTCAGTGATAACCGCAGACGAGGAGGTAGGTCAGCCAGGTCTCTTCAATCAACAGCAGCAGGAGACACACCGAGATGTTAAGGTTGATGATCAGCTGTCTGAAGATCAAGTCGACCAGGTTACTCGACTGGTAGCACAGAACAAGGAGGTACTCTCTGACATCACTAAGGTAGCAAAGGTAGAGGGTTACCGCATACCTTTGCTAGAGCAGCAAGCGGTACGAACAAAGCCATATTGGACAGAAATGGAGAACTCTGCATTTTCGACGCTCAAGAAGAAGCTGACTGAAGCACCCATCCTTAGACTACCAGATTCTACCAGGGAGTACATCCTCCGGACAGATACCTCAAATACAGGTATTGGTGCTGTACTCATGCAAGAGTACGACGGTGAAATCTGGCCAGTTGCGTACTCCAGTCGTAAATTGAGCGATGCTGAGCAGAAGTACTCCACTGTAGAAAAGGAACTCCTTGCTGCTGTCGTGGGAGTAAGGAAATTCTACCAGTATCTCTATGGTAAGCGTTTCACGTTACAAGTAGATCACCAACCCCTCAGCCACATCGGTACGCTTAAAAGCGCAAACCCTAGAATAATGCGCTGGGTGTTGTTCCTTCAACAGTTCACATTCCGCGTGGTTTACATAAAGGGAGCTGACAACGTAGGTGCTGACTGGTTGAGTAGGTCAGGGGTGATTAACGAGACGTCGAACGAGGGAGACATAAGCGAGGAAATGCAATGCGCATCACCGGACACTGGTTCCCAGTGTGTGTCTGATGTTTCAGGCATGACACAGGTGGAGAGAGGCAGTGGACAGACTAGCGCCACTCAGGGTTTCGAGGCGTTGAGCCGACCCAAAGCTGAAGCTCCGTCCGACCACAGTGCCTGCTCAAGACCTGAACAGAGAGCCACATGTGACCCGGTGACTGAAGAAATTCCTCACTTAACAGAAGAGAATAGTTTAGACGAGGCCCCGCCTCGCCTAGCAGTATAGAAAACGGGGTCTGCTCGACCCGGCTGCGCCACGTGCACTCAGTGTGTGTGCAGTGCTGTCAGCGATGTGGTCTGAACGAGCACCAATATGTGGGCTCGGTCTTTGTTGGGGGGTGTTGTGATTCTCTCTCAAGATTCTCCCACAGCCGACTTGAATGGCTCATTACAGTGCATAGTGCACTGATCTTCGTGCACAAGCCTCTCTCTCTTAACCCTGGATAGTGACCTGGCATGTTGGGTATCTCCAGAATGCCCACTTAACCAGGAACACTTTCATAATACGGAGGCCGCCGTATGTCCAGGCAGGAAGTAGATACAGGGAGTTAAGCATACTTGCCACCAAAGGGTCAGTGGGTACATTGGCCGCGTGAGAGACAGTAGAGGGGACATGCCAACGAGGCGACCATCTGACCTCTGGGGTCAACCGGTGCGATGGTGAATAACAGCTATGACGTGGTCGTGACGTGTTCATGACGTCACTCCTGCTACTGCTCATCGAACGAGCTAATATGATTGGTTCCCGCCCATTTGCTGCAATGATATTGGTCAAATTGTAATCCCCTTGTGTGTGCCCCACAAGATGCCCTGAGCTTCAGGCAAAACCCATTCTTGTGAGGGATCTCTTGCATAGAGGACGTGTCCTGTTCTGTCTAACAGCCAATAAATAGAAGAACACTGTCTATTCCTCACCGTCAAGTTAACTCAGCATCTCTACGATATACTACACACTCGCCCAGAATCACGAGTGTGAATATATAGTTCAGAAGCCTAAAGTGACAAATCTCCAGAGCGAAACAGACGGTATTAGGTAACCCCTGGTGACAAAGATCGTTGTGAGTGACTTAGAGTGAATTAAGGCAGTGCCGCCGCCTAAGTAACCTGTGTGTGACTTTACCACAAGTGTACCTGCATGGTACCACAGCCGCCACCAGCCGCCACTCGTCCCGAGCGTGTACCTCAGTACCTTGAGGCGCCCGCCACCGCCCTCACTACTACGTGACGTCACCACCTTATTCGCCATCAGTGCCAGTGTGTGTGCGCGTGTGTGTCTGTCTGTTAAGCATACAGCACGCCCTACTGCAAGTACCCTCCGTTTCTACGAGCGAAACCAGCTGTCAGGCCACCTATGAGTGCTTGTATAAATGTGCCTGAGTGAGTAAGGAATGGTACCCTATCTGTAAGTACAAGATCTTGTCATTGTTTTATTGTGTCTGTGTTGATCTGAGGGATCAACCACAGTTCTCACCTTCTCATACCTGTCACAGGTCATAGGTGAATCGACGGTGTATGCGTGTTTATCTGTGTGGTATCACTGCATTTCACTAGTCTGGGAATGTGACCTTCACATACACCACACATTTAGTTATTGTGTGTGATTATTATTGTGCATGTCCCATTGACATTGTATTTGTTGATTTATTGTATATCATCATTACCGAGTATCCGGTTGGAACTCTTGTGATCCCTTTGCATACCGGCAGTTAGGTTGCCGTATTAATGATTGGCTGTCAACTGTGTTAAGTTAGGTGTTTCTCCACGAGTGGATACGAGTCGTTTAGCCAGACATCAAGAGTCTCGCTAATACAACCATAGCTTTGCTGACACCAATCTAAAGTAAATCAAGCACCCTGTGTATTAGTGGTTAAGTTAGTAAATAAACTACTGTTAAGCTTTATGCGGTGTTTCCATTGAACCACTTCTGAATACTGCCAACCGTTTACTCAAGCCTTCAGCTCTTAAGTGTCTTCAACACCGAGTTGCCTATAAATCACTAAACTATAAATGTGATGAGGACCCTAGGAGTCCCTTAAAGTGTTAAATCATTGAGGAGATTCCAACGATCAACGTGGAGCAGGACCAGGTGAGGCTAGTCTGAGAAGAGACCCTCAAGGACTCTAACTCGACCTTGCTCCCAGGCCCTGTACGGTTGCTCTCGTATTTTCTATTCTGCTAATTCCAACAGCTTCGTGAAGCGTCTGCCACATGTACATTGGCGACGTACGCATTGCAGTCGTGAAAGCAAAAAAAGAAAACACCCACACTGTCTAGTGTTGTTTCCAGTCATCTGGTTCCAGTCATCTGTTGCCACCCCTACTTGGACGCCAACTTGGTTCTGGTTGTAGACCTGGAACCTCTTGTCGAGTTCTTCACACGCTTCTTAATCATTCTCCGAGAGTCTTCCTATCTGTCCTTGCAGTCTGACCACATGGTCTCAAACCATTGTTTTCCTCCGTATATGGCTACGTAACAGCATGTATACTGTACATCAGTGGTTGAGTGTGGGTATTTGTGGGTGCTGAGAGCATATGGTTGATATTATGGGCGTGATGAAGGAGAGTACTAGTCAAGTGAGGATAAAGGCGAGTGGGTAAGAGTGTGGGGCATACCTGGAGAGGGTTCTGGGAGTAGTTCTACTCCCCATGCCTGGCCTGAGGCCAGGCTCAACTTGTGAACTAGACTTGGCAAGTAGAGGTGGGGATAAAGATGGGGGTGAAAGCCGTTTAACACTTGGAAAGCAATGAATATTGTAAATACACAAATATATTATAAGAGATATTCCTTATATTAGTGATAAATTCTCTTCGCTTACCTTCTTCTGATTTTACCATCAAAGATACATGTCTAGAGTATGTTTTAACACTAAAATGACTAGTATATTCTGGATATAGGGCTACAATATCAATAAGAACCTCAGTGTTGTAGGTTTCAAGTCTATATATACAATACTCCTTTCTCAAATGATGTAGATATGAATGAATCAGAGTGGCTATTGCATTACATTACTAAACTTCCAATATCCGCCAAACATTATTTGCTTGAACTTAAGTAGTTTATAGTCAATACAATGGAGCACACATACATGGAAGAGTTTACCGAACAAAGAATGAAACACTGCTATCAGAAACGCGTACAAAATATTAATAACTGTGATGCGAGATGATGGTACCTGTGACAAGTGCCCCTGTGTGAGGCCAGGCTGAGAATAGTTCTGCATTGAGGGGTCTTGACTGAAGGGTTGCGACAGCTGAAGAGTCCCCGCTCCGCCCATGTTCTTCGTAAGCTTCCTGGACCCGGCTCTACCCCCACGTGCCCCGCCACGGCCACCCCGGGCTTGTGCCAGAGCCTGCTGGTGTTGCTGATAGAATCGTGGAGGCACGTGGGCCATGTTCATGAACATGCCAACTGGTACGGGCAAGTTATTGAGCCCAGGTTGTGAATGATCAGTAGAGATGTAATCTAGGGAATCGTGTGCACGCCCGTACATGTCAAACTGAGGTCCTGGTGAAATAGAAGACATACGTGGTTATTTTTTTCCTGTAAACAAACTGATGAATTAAAAAAAAATAGCAAAGTACTGAAATTAGTGCAGGCGATGAGTCACAATAACGTGGCTAAAGTATGTTGACCAGACCACACACTAGATGGTGAAGGGACGACGACGTTTCGGTCCGTCCTGGACCATTTTCAAGTGAATGGTCAACTTGAGAATGGTCCAGGACGGACCGAAACGTCGTCGTCCCTTCACCTTCTAGTGTGTGGTCTGGTCAACATACTGAAATTAGTTTTTATATATGCATATTCACAATAATTTATAAACAACTATCAATGGTAATACCTCTGAAATATGGTGAAGTTGTGGGAGCAGAACCATTGATAGGGCCGGAGCGATCATACATGGAACCAGGAACCATGGCTTCTCTGGCATCATACATAGCTGTGTTCATGAAGTGAGAACCTGGATTGGTGGCATTGATAAGCCTTTTTGGTTTGCTGAACTGCATCATTGATTCTTTCAAGTTGTTCAGTGGACCTTCCACCAGGACCTTCTTCTCCTTAAAATGATGCAGCAGATGGTTCCATAACCCTTGCTGTTAGAGAAGGATTTGTTTTATGTATTCATTCTGCACATACGATACAGGTAATATTTACAAGCGAGCTATAGATGTTAAATAAAACCTCAAGTGTTAGGGAAAAAAAGGAAATCAGTTATAAATTTTAAATCAACATAATCAGTAAAAAGAAAAAGAATGATGTAGAACCAACACCAATAAGTTATACCTATTCCGCCTATTTTTACGTCCTATCACTTCTCGTGTACCGTTCCCAGCCAATCCCTGCTTCATCATATGTTCATTATGTTCACCTACTTCTTGGCCTTCCTCTACCCCTACTAACTGTGTTCTCCGAACCACTCTACTGTGCTCCACTTAAGTCCCATATCCATACATAAAATGAAGGCAGCATCACTCCTCTGTGCTTGTGTCTCCGCCACATACAAGGCACCACTCCTCCGAACTTATATCTCCAGCATCTTTCCTGTTATCCCCACTTGTCTCACAATTTTGTGTATTAATCTTTTGTGAGAAACTGTATCAAAAGCTGTTTGACAATCTTGGTGGGCTCAACAAGCCTGTCCTTTAAAAGGCACATTGCAAATCCACTTGGGAGTAGTCTTGGCCTGAAGGCAAGACACCCAGGTACTAGGGCCATTTGCCAGAAGATACTAAATACAACCTACAGGACAAACTTAGCCAAGAGGGGCATCTGCAGCGTGCCGTAAAAACAAGCACACAACAAGAAACCGTGTACCCCTCTGCAAGGTCCAGCAGAGGCGTTTTTAACAGCTGGTGCACTACCGTAGGCAAGGGGGGGCCCAACAGCTGAGTGGACAGCGCTCGGGATTTGTAGTCCTCAGATTCCAGGTTCGATCCCTTGTGGAGGCAGAAACAAACGGGCAGTTTCTTTCACCCTGATGCACCTGTTCACCTAGCAGTAAATAGGTACCTAGTAGTTAAGACAGCTGCTACAGGCTGCTTCCTGGGGGGTCTGTAACGAAAAGGAGGCCTAGTCATGGACTGGGCTGTGGGAACACTAAGCCCCGAAATCATCTCAAGACAACCTCAAGAAGGCTCTCCAACCCAGTGGCCTGGCATCTCTGGTGCAAACTCCTGAATAAACCAAGAGCCTGATCCCAAAAGTCTAAACAAAGAAAAATATTAGAATCATCCTTTTGTTATATCATTCACCCTATATAGCAGAGCAAATTATTGAGATTAGGTCAACGAATAGGTGCAAAATGATATTTGCACAAATTGAACGACCATTGGGAGCCATTATGGTTAACAATTCACAGTGAATATTCTATGGCATCTGGGAAGCAATGATGCAATTATTGCCATTTCCAGAATATTATATTCGTGAAGTAGGATTTTCTACTCCTGCCTTCATAAAGGCCTCAAAACAAAACTATTTGCTGAACCCCAAATACATGAGAGGTGTTCTGTCTCCTATTACTTCCAATTCTGCACAGTTTGTAAGATGAAGCAATGGCACTTTTCTCATTGGCAGGGATCTGAGTGATGAAATATTCACGATGAATAATTACCAAATCTTTTGTGGTTGCTAAAATGTTTAGAAAAGTTTAAAAATAAAGACATTGCATCAAACATATTGTTTGCTTCCTATTTACCTACACTGGGTAAAAAAGAACTTTCTGATGAGCAATTATGGGTAATGAAGGAAAACGTTTGGAAAGCAGTGCCGTAAAGCATCAACTAACAAGCACCACCACACACTAACAGTCTCCCCCCCCCCCAACCCCCTTCATAAAACCTATCTTATATTTTTTTCTTAGGGCTCTTCTGGAAGGGTTATACAGTGTTTAAACAAATGCACTCACATACCAACGACATACACAACCTACCTTAATACCAAAGGTAAATTACAGCTTCTTTTCCTTGCTGTAATCTCAACTCATATTAAACTCAATATATTTCCTAATTTTATTAAGAGTTTGAATTACATACATCTTACTACATTGTTCATTACAGGTACTTAATTAAATAAAGTAGTGCCATACAGATGAACTATGAATAACACGTTTCAAATATGCTTACCTTAGAGAGTACTTTGGGATTGCCGACAATGATGATGCCATAACGAGCGCGAGTCAGGGCCACATTAAGTCTTCGGGGATCAGAGAGAAAGCCAATACCCTGATGTTCGTTGGACCGCACACACGACATGATAATGAGATCCTTTTCCCGACCCTGAAAGGCGTCCACACTTGCAACCTCTAAACGCTGATAAAGCTTCTGGTTTAAAGGCCCTTGATATTGCATATACTGAACCTAGAAAGAAATTTTTTTATATTAAAATATACATTTCATATTAACTGCTTCACTATGTAGTACAAAAAATATCTTAAAATAGTGTTTACTCATTCAGTAACAGTATATCATTAAAATAATCTTTTCTAATTTCATTGCTGCAAATGTATATGACAAAAATTACAGACATGTAGCAAAAACAAATGACAAACTCCTAACTTTCCTCTACTTTAAAGTTCCACAAAGCGCACATCTCAAGTGATGCCTTAGGACAGGGTTATTTAATTAGTTTAGGACTCAGAACAGATTATGAAACAAATTGACAGAATTTTGTCCCCCCAGTAAATTTAAACATGGAAACACATAACAATATGTTACCGTATTTACTCTCAAATGATTCACCAAATCTGTCAAAGGGCCACTGTAAATGGCTTAGGGACATCATTTGGTCTATGGGCCTTAGTGCAATAAAAAATATATATAGATGTCACTTGTCCATACTTAGAGGGATACTTAGTTTAGAGGGATAAGTCTTATCCCTCTAAACCTGTCACAATCTAATAATCAACTCTGGAGACGTTCATCTACCTTTCTTAATGAAGAGTATACATTTCAAATGTTGAGACTACATTTCATGTCTATGGCTTAATAACAGTAACTGAAAATTGCAAGGAGGCATGTATTTGGCATAGGTAAGTCATCACTATCTGCAGAGCAACCCGTTCTCGCACTTTCGTACAGTCAATATTGACTTATTAACCCTTAAAGTGCGCATCACGTCATATAACGTGCTGGACGTTGTTCCAGTCAACTGCACATCACGTCACATGATGTGTTGGAGTACTACGCAAGATTTAAACAGCCCGCGGATACACGGGGTTCACCACACCTTCATCAGGGCTCTTGTAAACAGACGCCATTTAAAAAAAAAATCGTGGGCCAAACTCCCGGGTGTTATTGGCCTCAGTATTGAGTGAGCAACCAAGCCTGACGCACGCAGCATGAGCTAACAGCACTGCTGTTCAGCTTGTGACCAGAGCATCGCCTAAAAATGCCAAATTATACTTGTTCATGCTATTATGTAGCGATGATATTATTACAGAAGACCCCTGACTGTGATAAAACTGACCAGGGTTCTGATAATAGCAGGATTGTGGCGATATTTAGTGCTGTGCGCCATGGAAGGTGTAATGCTGTGGGAGGGAGGGTGGTGGCGATGTCTTTTGACTGTGTGTGGCCACCTTTTATTGACTGCACTCACCATACCAGCTTAGTGGTTCGCTATGGTGAACACAAATGTAGATACTTATATATAACGTGCGTATAGAGGGTATAAACAGCAAGAGAAGGTTTGGAGCCGCCATTTTGGTGAGGGCGGTGGCGTCGTCTGCACGACGCCACCGTGCAGACGACGGTGTTGTTTACTGGTTACCACGATGGTCTTTGGGCACCATACCAGTTTATTTGTACAAGTATGATGAATAAAACAGGTAGATTTTTATATATAATTTTGTCTATAGCGTAATAACACCGCACAGTATTGTTGGAGGACAAATATTAGTGTGTCTGGCCTTGAGGGCGGCCGCCGATCAGCTGGCTGTGTGAGTAGCCACATCTCTGTGCCTTTACTCACCATACAAGCTTAGATGTCCAGTTATGGTGAACAAAACATGTAGATACTTATATATAACGTCTGTATATAGTGAATTATAGCAAAAACATTATTGTGGGAGGAGAATGAGGGTGAGTCAGATGACTGGAGGGAGGGCGGGAGTGGCTGGCTGGTACACGGCGGTCACTCCTCATTACTTTTTGACTCATAATAGCTACTTAGTGGTTCGTTATAGTCAACAAAACATGCAAATACTTATATATAACCTGTGCTTATAGTGTAATAACCGACAAAGTATTTGTTCACTGATTGATGAACATAATTGAATCAACAATATGCACACCATATTTTTGAGTACACCAACGATTCACTCATTTTATTATATAAATATATCAAACTACACACTATTGAATAATATTACAGCAAAAAAAGTATGAAAAATCAATCGGAGACATTGAAATAATTCGGTAATTATCTCTTTGTGGCAACTCTGGCCTGACAGCTTGCGAGCAACAGACCGCCTGGGACGCACGCTGAGTCAGCGCCTATAATTTGCCAGACTTCCCCGCCCTATAGCGGGCAATATATGCCACTTACGATTTTTTTATTATTTTTCCCGTGATCAGTGAACACAAATTAACAGGTTAGAAAGAAAAAATAATTTTTTTTTTTGGAAAATGACATGCGCCTGTGGATAACAGGATATTAAACCCCGAGCATGTTAAGGGTTAAATAAGTGCATATGTGACATACTAATTTATTGTGAATATTTTAGATTACCTTGAAAAGCTTCATAGAAAACACCGACCTTACCTAACCTTCTTAATATGTTAAGATAAACATCTTATTGCTTCTTAATTACAATTATTACTTAACCTATTATAGGTATAGGTTAAGTAATAATCAATAAGTTAAGGTTAATATAATAATATACCTATTATAGGTATAGGTTAAGTAACAATTGTAATTACGAAGCAATAGGATGCATATCTTAACATACTAAGAAGGTTAGGTAAGGTCGGTGTTTTCTATGAAGCTTTTCAAGGTAAACTAAAATATTCACAATAAATTAGTATGTCACCTATGCACTTATTTAATAAGTCAATATTGACTGTACAAAAGTGCGAGAACGGGTTGCTCTGCAGAGATATCAGAAACAGAAACAGTCAGTCAGAAACAGCGCACACAATATTATTTATACATGGTTTAAACAAAAAAAATCATACTTTAATCATATCTTGAATGGGTTCTGGGAGTTGTTCTACTCCCCAGACCCAGCTTGGCTTGTGACAACTTGGTCCAGAGGACAGTTACTAGGAGAGGTCCGCAGGTCCACATACCCGCTATAACCCATTACTTTTTGAGTGGCAGTATTCTAACCAATTAGATGCATTTAGCTCAACATTACAATTATAAAAAGAAAGGTTTAAATTACACATTCTGTACACAAGGATCTTGGGGTAACTTTCCGAAGCGAGTAATTAAGTCGAATCCTGTCTGCTCGTTGTAACCTTGTAGACACCACATTTCCGGGCTGGCCCTCCGTAGCTTGTTGGTACACTGGTTCTGGTACCACAGACAACCACACAACTACTAGGCCTCTAAACTCTCACAAGCCTACTAAACATCTGCACCAGAATCTGGTGTGCTCATAGAGGTGAGAGGAGTAAGGGAGTTAAAACATCAGCCCCATAACGGAGTAATACCTAATAACAAAATACAGGAAAGGCAAACCAAATGATGTCCAATGTCAATAAACCAAGTGCAAGTAATTTAGTAATGTTAATCTCAATTTATATGGTAAGGAATGAAAGAATTATACAAAGAAATATATGAAACCATGCATAGTGTTGATTGTATACGATTATGAGAAAGTGCAAGTCCCAAGTAATTACTGTATATATGTTCCAACTATGTTAAAATTCAATGTATAATTTGAGAAAAGTAAAAAATATTCTGGAATATTTAAGACTTAAGATAGTTTTTTCACTCTATTCAGCATCTAATTTGATTAGAAAGTATGACTGAAAACAGATGGGAATTTAAAGAAGAAGAAATAGACAATAAATCAAAATATATTGTGCAAGCAGAATGGAAAAAAAACTTTCAATATACGTAACCAGTTTTTTACTGACCAAATCCTTTCATGAATCTCTACTACACTTCTTTTCTGTTCACTCACTGCCACAGCTTGTCAAGTCTTATCAGATATTCATATTTCTTAATGAAAGTAGCAACTGCATCCCTCACATGACAAAACCTAGCCACCAAAACCTCGCGAGACTTTCGTAAGACAACCAACTTAGAACTGAGACAGGATGCAAGTAAACAAGGTAAATAGATACTATTAATTCTACTTTATTTAAAATAAAAATGTAGTGTATTATTATTATTATTATTATTATTATCCTATGGGAAAAAGGCAAGATATATAAATAAAGAGTGTACTAACCAGATAAGCCCTTTGGCCTTCATACGGTGTGATAACGCCTATCTGTTCGGGCTTCACACCGCAGTTCAGGAAGCGGGTTACCAACTTTTCCACGCTGGCTGCCTCCGTGCGATTCAAATAAGAAGTACCCGAGCCAGCGATTTCTTCCTGGCCTGATGTAACATAGAAGAACTGAGGCTTGTCTGCTTGTGGCCAAGGAAAACTTACACCCTTCATTGTGCGATCAGCTGTGAATGAAGGAAAATATATAATCGTCAAATTTGGATATAATACAAAAATAGAAATTTAAAAGTCTTGTGTACATACATCTAACGTTGAAATTGTCATATTTTGAGTCTCAAAATATGTAGAAACTTTGAAGGGTATTATTAGTAATACATAGAACACAACCCAAACATATCAAAAGATAGATATGATGTTTTGGTTTACTCTGGACCCTTGTCAAAGCCAGGACAGAGCAAAACAACATCATTTTCATTTCACGTATGTTCGTTGTGTCATTTGTTTTGAGCCATATTATTGTGACTCTGCAAAGAAATACGTACATGTATTTTCTATAGCGCCATTTCACTATAAAATGGGGCGAATGAAGCCCATACATACATCCTCTTGTCTAATTTGCACAATCAAAACAAATGAAGCACATACATACATCCTCTTGTCTAATTTGCACAAGCAAAACACTCAAGTGATTGTGTCAAAATGAATTGCCGTGTATTAGGCAACCTCCCACAATTCCTGTGACAATAAATGCCAGTCAATTTATGGTAGAACTTGAGTTCCAACTCAACACACACTTCTGTATGGTTGGACTGTAAGAGGCTCATCAAGAATGGTATCCCCTGAGCCAATGTATCTCACAATATCAATGATGATTATAAGAGATAATGATCAATAATGGTTATAAGAGAAGATATAATGACTCGTAGGGAGTGTATTGGGTACAGAGTGGTGAAAGAAACATAGGAAGTGGTAGTGGCTGTGGTGGTGTTTGTGGTAGTGGTGGTGTCTGCAGTTGTGATGGTAGCTGTGATGAAGAAAACTCTCTAGACATGAACAAATCAACAAGGGCCGTGATGAGGGTTCGAACCTACGTCCGAGAGGATCCCAGATGCACCTGGGATCTCTCTAGACATGTTTTCCCTGGTACAAGTCCATCATGCAAGTTGCCGAAATGAAAATTTCACTGAAATTCACCAATAGAGCAAGGGAAAAATTTGGACCTGACTTGACAAATCCAGAGTTAACAATTGGACCCAACATTTGGTAATGGTCGAGGTGACAGTGACAGAGGTTACAGCACTCGTGTCATTGGGCTAGCCAATAGCAAGTGTATTCATACCTCCTGGACATACAGAACTGGATTGTGCTCTTCAGTCTAAGAATCACATACTTTCACTACTTTTGCCAAAAGCTCATTTCACTTTATTATTATTATTCTCTATCCATATATGTACTTTCTTATACGTTCTCTAGCACATGTGTATTTCCAGTTTTCCCGTGCCCACTGGTTTTGTTGCTAGGTTAATCTCATATTGTCAACTTTATTGAGATGATTTGTCTATACTGGTTATAAAGTGTACTTTACACAGGTTAAATTAGAAAAATTAAACACACAAATTACATTTGCAAATGATTAGAATTAGCCTTTGTGTTAATATCTCTTCTGGAACCTCCTAGTTACCTTGGCCTTAGTTACCCAAGGCCAAACAGCATTCCCATGTCTGATGCAACCCCCATTTGCATGGAGTAATTTCAACAAGATAGATTCAGGGAGCAGCCAGGAGCTTTCTAAGAAAACAAAAATTATAGCAATTATAAGCATCACTGAGCAGAGCCCCAAGAGTGCTGTATCACATCACCAGCCATCTAGCAAGAGACCAGACCAGGAAAGTGTCAAAACAAAAAATGACACTTCAGAGATCGACATGTCAAGATCATGGCAAACCTACGAGTTCATCCAATATCCCATGCCAAAACTGCCTACTACCAAAATCATCTTGCCCTTCAAAACTTGGTATAAAGTGCTTACCTGAACAGTTAAAAAAAATATTTGGACTTACCGTCAGCAACACCATTCTGAAGAGACCCCTCATAGAAAAAGTTTGAGGGAAACTGTGCCAACTGTGGATGCATACGATACTGGACGGTAAGGCGGAATGGTCTTATGCCCAAAACAACAAGTCTTTCAAAGAGGGACTGGGAGAGGCCTGCCCTTGAGGCTTTCTTGCACATCACAACTGGCCCCAGCTGGCAATGGTCACCCACAAGGATAACTTGCTTTGCACCAAGAACAACCTGAAAAATAAATATTCAATCTACAATAATTTCCAAAGTGAAAATACAAATAAGGTTGGATTGAATGAGAAGGGAATTCCATAACTGTTATGCCAGACCAAATTTTATGTAAGAGGCATGCTATTTAAAAATCATAATATTTCACCATAATTTCTTAAAAGGGTGGAGCAGTGTGGACTAGAATAGCTGCAGGGTTGTACAAGTGCATGAGATGTAACAAACACAGGGCACAGTGAGAGAGACAGGGTGAATGCAGAAAGTACAAAGGTATACAAATAAGGAACAAAAGACAGCCAGAGAGCATAGGAGACGAGGTGCAGAAAATAGAGCCCTCCCCCTCTATTCAGAGTGCAGAGGAAAGGGGAGGGGAAGTGCTTTGTATGGGAGAGTGTAGATTATAGAGGCAGAGAATAGGGTAAATGCAGAATATTGGGGGAGTGCAGTCTAGAGGTGAGGAGTGCAGAGTATAGTGCAGAATGGGGGAGAGGGAGGGGGGCCAAATTATTGTAATGCTGCCAAGCAATTACGACTATATAGCCATTGGAAGGGGTCAGGAAAAGGCTCTGGGATGGGACGGGGGTAAGGATCGGTGCCCAACCACTTGGACGGTCAGGGATTGAACGGCGACCTGCATGAAGTGAGACCATCGCTCTACCGTCCAGCCCAAATGGTTGGGTGGGGGGTTGGAGTTGGGGGGGGGGGGGGGGTGTTTGCAGAGTAATGCAGGGAAAAGGAGTGCAGTGTGTCAGGGGTGGAGTGCAGAATAATCTTAGCTTTAGCAGCTTGTACACAGGCTTGTATGCTGCAAGAAATGTTCAACAAATTTGGAGATATGACAAATGTAAGGCAATACTACATATTGGAAATTAGAATTTCATACATATACAGATGAGATTGTCAACAATGTGATTTAAAGTTTGGAAGTATCATTATACTCTACATGAATGATTATGAATTTTAATAAAATCACTAACTATTCTTTTGATATAAAAATATGGCTTCGCTAGGTTTCCCACACTATCCTTTACAACCAGAACTATTGGAATTACCCTCTGGCATCAGAATGTGCATTATCAGTCTGGAGCACAAGCATTATTCATTTTCTAAATTTCCCTCGCTTCAACAATATGTTAAAATTGCATGCATTTTGACCAAAGGGACTACATTGTCCAATCACATTTCAAACAGACATGTGAATGTATTCTCCAAACATATGTAAACTAAACCACGCACTAGAAAATGAGGACACGATGACATTTCGGTCCGTCCTGAATCATTATCAAGTCAACTGTGATAATGGTCCAACACAATCGCCTTCATAATGGTCCAGGACGGACCGAAACGTCGTCTCCTCCTCCTTTTCTCTTGTGTGGTTTAGTCTTCATATATTCAGCCACCTTATCGTGACTCGTCATCTCCAAACACATTATGGCAAACACCACAAATGTAGACCAAAAATTCTTACAAACCCATAGGACATCCCTAATGGGGATACCTAATTATCTGAACAGTATCAACAAAACAAAACAACACAGGCTTAACGAGACCAGGTAAACACCTACCGGCACCATGCACTCTGGTTCGGTGGCTTGCATAGACTCGTCTATGAGAATGGAGTGGAATTTAAGGCGGGCCAATCTCGGATCACCAGCACCAACACAAGTGCAACAAATGACATCAGCAGCTTCCAGCAAAGTCTGAAAAAGATGACAGCAAAAGAAAATACAAGTTAAAATCCTTCAACAGTGAACATCACACTTTTAGTACTCGGCTCGTCTGCCGACGATTTTACCCAGCACCTGTTTGTAAGTTGAGGAGGCTGTATGGTCATATTTCATGTAATATAAAATGAAGTGAAAATATAGTTATACAGCTTTACAGTTAACCCTTGTATAACGCCGTTACTTTCCTAGAAAACAGTGTGCAATGTAAGCCATGCTATATAAACTGAACATGGTGAAGAAAGTGGGTTATGTTCCCAAACAATGACAAAGCTGAACATACAAGAATAACTTTCATTTAGAATAGTGGGTGGGCATTGTGACAATGGATACGAGAGAATGGGTGTTTTTCTGCAGTTGGTATCGAGAGATCTTTTAATTTCTAAGCTCGGTCTGAAGCCAGACTTGTTTGGTGATAACTTGCCCCATCAGGGTGTTGCTGGTAGCTAAAAACAGGCCCAAAAATCCATTGTGATGATTGATCCAGCACTTTATGCAGGAATTTATACCACTGTTCCTTGAAAACATTAAATTTCTTCAAGATCTTTCTTATACTTTGTGGAAGGAGGATAAAAGGAGCAGTGGGGCCCTTGATGTTCATAATGTATTCTCTCATTGTGTCTCTGAAACCTCTACCCTTTATTGAATTTATTCGGCATTTCCAACTACATCTTTTGCTCCACATAATTGCTATTTTATTGTGAATATTCAGCCAATCCTCCCGTTACAGTACTTATAGTAACGATGAGGTCCATAGTATATATACCGTCAAACAACAAAATTAGAAAGTAGAAATCTGAACTATCGAGTTGGACAAACTGGAAAATTTTTTTACTTGTGTTGCTTTGACAAACTAAACTAACCAAACCTTCCTAGGCCTACTAGGCCTAGCAATATTTGTTTTTTAGCTTCATTTACTTTAAAAGAATTCTTTACTAGTCAGTATACTACTATCTAAAAGCTAAGTATGTATGCACGAATTCGTGACTACTAACGATCGTCACAATAGGTACTATCTAAACAGGAGGATGGGTTGGGATATTTGGCACCTGACCTGACCGAGCATCTTCCGTGTACTGTCTATACTCGGTAATCCAAATCATATGGGGTCAACCCTTGTTGAAGTTAGCCGAACATTAGAATTAGCAAAATTTCTTACCAGAAATGTCCAAAAAAGGAACAAATCCAAAAAAAATTTGTACCACAACTGTTACTCCCACAATCTACCCACACATTCCCATGGTTTACTTGGTGGTCTAAATATTTTTTACAGTATTTGATAATGCATGTATAATCCTTATTTCATAAGCACACTCAATATGTCCAGCAGCTTTTTCTCGAACATTACGAAGCTAAAGATTTTCAAACACGATATCAGATATGTTGAAAATTATTTCAACATCTTATATGTTCCCTATATGATAGTTCCCTATGTGATAGTTTCAAAGTACATTCTCATGAAATTACGAGTCTCTAGGAGCAGGCTTCAGATGAGCCAAGGCAGAGTAACAGCTCTTGCTTGCAGTTTCAATAGATACATCATTTGACAGCCCTTATGAACCCAAGTCTTAGGAGAAAAAACATTTACACGTAACTGATCAATTTTTTCCTCTTCTTACTACCTTTAACTTAATGTAATTATGTTCACATAACATCTCCAAAAACAAAAATTATGCACTAGGCAAATTGAACATACTTTTTCTGCCTGCTTCTTCAACATGCGGTAGCGTTTCTCATCTGCCGAGGACAGCTCTCCCGTTTCTTCCTTCAGCTGCTGCAGCTTCTGGAGCTCACCATTGCTGCAACACACATCTCATTTTAGTTTCCACCATTTATAAAAAGACATTTGTAATAAAGTAAGAACTACACTTTACAGAGAGTTACTTTAAATATCCAATTCTTTGGTATATGGTTAAAAAAAGAAAAGATAGGCAATAATGCAATACTGAACAAGCTACTGAACCTTCAGATCTTTATACAAAACAAAGAAATCCTTTATAATCTATACTGTGTAACATGACACTATTCACTCAAGTTTTAGATCCCTTGTGTACAAATATAGATATGCCTAGTATGAGAACAGGTTAACCTGTTCAAAGCAACTTAAGACTTGGGAATAATTTTTGTTTAATCTCAAAAGTCCAGATATCTCAACTGGAATGTTTACTTTCTGTATTTAACCCTCAGGCTGTGGACATCGTGTTTCCCCTCCCCAAAATGAAAGACCTAGAACGAGAATTGAGGTGACCAAAGTGAAAGGAGTAGACACATTTTATCGGTCTTGTGCGCTCCCGGGTAACATGCTCTCACTTTGTTGCGTATGGTACGCTGGCCATTTGCACTTTATATGCCTTTAGTCCTGTAGAGAATTCTATTGCAAACACTGATACCAAAATGAAAGACCTAGGACGAGAATTGAGGTGACCAAAGTGAAGGGAGTCTAAATATTTTATCGCTCTTGAGCCATGCTCCCGGGTAACATGCTCTCACTTTCTCTGTTTGTTGCGGATGGTACGCCGACCGTTTGGACTTTATATGCCTTTAGTCCTATAGAGAATTCTATTGCAAACACAATGATACTAAATTGAAAAACCTAGGACAAGAATTGAGGTAAAGTTGAAAAGATTATACACTTTTCAGAATTACCGTGCGCTCCTGCGGAATGCCCAAATCCACCCGGAGTAGTGTGATGCATGTGCGCCCAGAACATCAAAGTGTTAAACAATTATATGGATATAAAAGCTCTCTATGGATGTAAATAAAGACAGACAAGTGATAAAACAATTAGTAAAATATTCGAGGATAAAACGGAAGCGTCAGCAAAATCAAGCAACGGGTTGACAAGTGCCAGACAGTCTTGCAGAGTGCCTCCACCCAGTGAAATGATAAATATTAAATTAATTTTGCATTTTTCTTACCTTTTATACAAATTATTAATTTTATAATGAAACATTTTGTGGGAAGGGGATTTTTGCAAAGGCAAGTACTGTATGACCATTTTTCCATAGCCGCTGTCCAAGGGTTAAAGGTATCCACATACCATCAAACAGAAGTGGTATGGCAAGGAAAAACAAAGTAACCAAAGGGCACCCTTACAAGACATGGCTATTAACACCATACCAGGAATTAATATGAAAAAGACCTTCTTACTCAGCCACATGCATGTTGAAGACAATTAGATCTAACAAAGAGCAAACTACTGTACCTAATTTACCCAACTTTTCACAAAACTTCACTTACTCTTCAAGACTGCGGATCTGATTATGCAAGGCCAAGAAAGAAACTGGAGAATCAATGGCTTCTCGGGACTTGGCGCACAACCGGACAACCTGTCGAAAAATAAAAGATTAAACAACTTTGATAGTTTCATGTACGTTCATCTTTTGTAGGTACATAACATCTAGAACCCACTTAATGCAGCCTCCTCAAGTCATAATAAATGCTTCCTTATACAATGAAATCACAATAGTGAGATATCTGAGAAAATCTTTATGGAACAAGGTACTTTGGAGAGCACTAGCATCTTGAAAAGTATCATCATTGGTATGGCATCTATTGTTTGAAAGGTTCTCGTTATTCAACCTGTCATTTTTTCCACGCTATTCTCAAGGTTAGTGTGTTCTTTAAAAGGTAAAGTCATCTAACATGATTACACTCAAATTCTTTACATTGCTTTTTCACTCTATGGTATAATTTGATTGTCTTGTACATGGTTACCGTTTTCATATTTTAATTTTTGTTCACAGCGCAGGAAATGAGTCGGCAAACTGTATCATATCGATGTAATGATAATGTTTGTCATTCGTTGTCGAAGATGTCCATGACTCCAATTAATGGGTTGAAGTCATGAAGTGTGGTCGACTTGATTAAAGCGAGGGAGAGTTGCGCAAATCGTCAGCTTCACACTCTCGTCCCGGCTTATTTCGGTCCAGTAGCAAGACAAGTTGAGACGGCAGAAGATAGGTTAGGATGCAGTGGATGGCTAGCAGTGTCCTATGTGTCTCACTGCATATATATGCATGCTCACAGTTGCGCTCCACAACGCTTTGCCGAGTTCACTGTCTTGCCTCTTGAACCATTCAGGTGGTTTCCTTCGTGCAGTCCACCAGGTCCAGTCTTCGCATGCGTAGGTAGACAAGCCGTAATTCACCGAGGATCTTAAACCTTCGACTACCCTCACCTGGTTTTGCCCGCCAATCTAATAAGTTTACCAGGATGTGACCGCTGTTGCCTGCAAACAGCTACTAGGAGCCACAGGCGAGTCGAGTGCAGTTGACTAAACCAGACAAACCACCCGAATGTGCAACTGTTCCCTGTCAGAGGTACTACCCCTCACTGACACACCCATACATATGTTAATGTACCCAATAACACTACTACCTGGCTTCCTCTTACTATGCACATAACAAGACCTGGATAATTAGGTTTTCTTGCATTTTCCTTTTTCCATGCAAATGTATCATACAATATTTTTATTTTACACAAGTGAGGTGACATTTTTACATTAGCCACTCATTGAGGGTTAAGCACCTCTGCATCATCATTGATAGTGGTAAAGGTTGAGCTTCTTTTGAATGAAAATGGATATGGGTGTGTTGGTGGGGATGCTCGTGGATGTAGGTGGTGTTGTGGTCATATAGTTGGTACTTACCCAGCTGTGCTTGTGGGGGTTGAGCTTTGGCTCTGGTCCCAACCCAATGGTGGATGGGAGTAGGAAGGGAGCAGATAGTGTTCAAGGTTATGGGTGGAGGAAAATCTTGGAAAGGTGGAAGGCAGAAAGACAGCAAGCATGAGGGTTGGAAGAAACAGGTGGGTAGACAAGAAGGGAAATGGGAGGAAAGGGGGGGTATTGCCCAGTGGAAAGTGGGTTTGGGCTAGGAGAAGAGACAGGGGAAAGCAGAAAAAGGTCTTTGATAGAGGAGAATTTTGGAACAATATCACTCAATTTCAACAGTAGCAACATTTGTTGGGTGTAATTAAAGTATTTTACACTTCATGTAAATACATTTGGGTTGTTTAGACAGTGAATAGAAGTCTTGAGAGAAAAAATTACAAGGTAGATACCTAACTAGAGGAACTTATTCCATAACCAATCTACCAAAAAAACATTTCTCCAGATGCAACATCAACTACAGTGGAACCTCGAGTGACAAGTGGCTCCAGTTACGAGCATTTTGAATAACAAGCAAGCCACCCGCAGAAAATATGTCTCGACTGACGAGCTTTCCCTCGATTAACGAGCGTTCCCACCGCTTCTCGGACACCTCCGACGTGAGTTTTGTTGTTGTTTCACAAGACGCGTTTTCCACAAGACAAGCTCGGTGCCGGAACAGATTAAACTCTTTTAATCGAGTCGCCAATGTATATAGATGTTCATCATAAGCACTAATCACGATATATTTTATACACTTGCCTTAAGCCCAGTCTTATGAATCTTCTCAGTGAGCTGGTCGACAGCAGTGTTGGAAGGGGCACACACCAGGACGGAGCCACCAGTCTGCTTCACTAACTGGTAAACAATGGTGGCCGAGGTCACCGTCTTGCCCGTGCCTGGAGGACCTTGGATCAGTGACAAGGGTCGTTGCAAGGCATGTTTCAGGGCATATTGCTGAAAATTCAAAACCTTTTATTAACAATTCAAGGAAACTAATTCAAGAAATCCGTATGTACTAAAACCCCATTAAGCTTCATTTATCAATGTATTTTTTTAAGATGAGAATAAGCATGTTCTGCCACCAGAAAGAAACACAATAAGTAATATAGTCAATAAATGCCAAATGGGAAATCAAACTATACAGAAATTCTATTTGATTTGATTTGATTGACTTTGCATTCTGTAACAATTTAAAATCCAATGCCTTGCTTTACCTATTATTCCTATTTATCTCACTTTATAGCTATCACTCCACGGTCACACATGAAATGCCTTTGCAAAGTCCATGTATACAACATATTCATTTTGTTTTTCTTCTAATGCTTCCACGATTTTGTTATGGTGGCCGAGTAATTGCGAAAGACAGGTCCTTCCTATTTTCCCACTCTAAATCCTTATTGACCTGGGTTACGAAGTTCATTGTTTCCACAAAACTGGATATCCAATTCCTAATCACTCTCTCAAAACCTGAACACACACATACACACACGTAACATGGCAACTAAGGAACCAGCCCAAACAACCACAACTGGGGTATTTTACATCCATACATTGTTTTCTTGCATGCAAATTTTAATTTTATAACATTTGCACTTATAGCAATTTTGGCACACAGGCAGAAAAGTGCCTTTTATCATAGGGGTTCATGGACTGGATATAATGTTAACCGAGTCATATAATCAAAGAGATCACTGTACCTGATGTAAATTGTAAATTTACTTTTAACTTAAAGTTAAACTTTTAACTTATTTATGAAATAATGAAAATTTAACTTTTAACTTAACTTTTAACAGAAAGGAAACTGTACCTGAGAATTGTTCAAGGTAGGAAGATTTGGAGCCGATAGCTGTTTCGGCAGATGAATATGGCGGAATATAAGCTCATCCACTTCTACATGACCCAACAGTCGGTGATAGATATAAGGAGACACCGAGGAGTCGTCTACAGCAAATTTTCGCAAAGCTGCTTGCATCCTGAAGACAACAATTTGAAGTATTAGAAGTATTATATACAAGATTATAAGCCAACTTCAGTCAGTCATTAAGCAATCTTTTGTAACATGAAATATGTGGCACCAACTGGCCAAGGAATACATAAGTTAAGTTTGCCTTCCTGGTGGTGATTTCTCGTATTGCAACTATGACAAATTTAATGTTTATATGCTACTGCAATTATATCAACAATTATATAACATACTCATCAACACTTTGAGCAAAGAGCACCAGTATTTATCTTTGGAGGAGACAGAAAAGTGGTTTGTGTTAAGATCATGTCATATGTCACACAAGTACTGCACACGTGCTTATTTACATCAACCGTTTTCACTCCAGTCTCAATAGAAGAGTGGGTGTAAATTTACAGTGAACAGTAGAAAGTCTCAATATTCTGTTCAAAAAGTATTAGGAAAGGAAACTGACCTATCAAAGCTGGTCGACTTCCATACAAAGTCCACTACAAATTTATCTCTACAGTCTGTGGGAACACCCACATTGGACTTGAGCTCAATCCCAACTTCTTCTCCAAAATTGTCTGGTATCTTAATGACATGTCCAACTCCAGACCAGGGTTTGTGAAGGTCACCCAAGTACCTAAGGCGTAATTCATCACCATGCATCAACCGCATATCTGTAACACAAAAATAAAATTTCATTAATTCAGTTTAATAACTTTTCTAATTAACACTTTCCGGCTCCAGGCGAATGTAAAAAAAACAACCGTAAGTGCTCCCGGCGTTTTGCCGCGTAAGCGTAAAAACAAAAATGTGTATACTCTTTTTACTCTCCTGGCCTTAGTTCTTGAGCTACGTATTTCATTTTGGTACCAACGTGTTCGCAATAAAATTCTCTAGAAGAACATCAGTAAAAAAAAGTCACGAAACATATAGGGATACCAGCACCAAATAAATAACTACGAAGATGACTCGCCGTGAGCGCCCAACAGCAACAAAATGTTTTTACTCTTGGGATTGTTATCACCTCCACACTTGTCCTACAGCGCTAATTTTGGTATCAATGGACTCGCAATGAAATTCCCAACACGGTGATATGAATATAAGCGTAGAATAATGATTGCGGCCCGCCCGCAAGAGAGTGGGAAGTGGTGAAATTGTTACCCAGTGTCGGTGACGGGACGACGCACGGCGCTTTGAAAGTTTATACTTATTTCATTCTCATGACATTATTATTCTATGTACGTCATTCATTTTTGTGTCAATGTGTTCGCAATAGAATGTTCTATGAGCCCGTAGGTAAAAAAGATCAACAAAGCGTAAGATAGAATAGCGCCAAATATAAAACAACGCTGGAACACATCAGTGAGAGTCAAACACACACGAAATGTTTTTACTTTTGTTATGTTTGTGAACCTTTCATGAACTTATTGTACCATGCAGCCTATTGGTGAGAAAGAGAGCCTCATGGCGCGCAGTTTGAAACAAACCCAAAGTAAATCGGATAAAAATTGAATTTTATACAAATATTTTAAAAGAGGACATAAGTTTATGTCCACATAGCGGAAGCGGGTAGGCGAAACAGGACGCAGGGAGGAGTCCTCATAGCCGGAAAGTGTTAATGAAACCAAGATCCATCATATCCTGAATAGCTGTGGCAGCTTATTATCAAAATCAAGCATCTGTATAGTTTCTTTACAAGCATTTAAGTTAAAAAAAAAATATATATTTATCAACATTTCATTTATGACATGTTTAACCCTTAAACTGCACAAATCATATATATATGCTTTCAGTGACAAAACCGAAATCACATATGTCATATATATATGATTTTATGTCTAGCGCTATAATTTAAATGCCCCGCCAGGGATAGGGGCAGCTATAGTGCAGCCACGACCAATAGTTGACAGATGCCACCTAGAAAAAAAATCCAGGGAAACATTCTTGGGTGCGAGAGCTTCAGTATTGAGCAAGCCAACAAAGCTGGCGCACGCAGCATGAGCTCACAGCACCGCTGTTCAGCATGTGACCACAGCATCGCCTACAAATGCCATAATATACATGTTCATCCTATTATTTAGCGATGATAGTATTACAGAAGACCCCTGACTGTGATAAAACTGACTAGGATTCTGATAATAGCAGGATTGTGGCGATATTTAGCGCTGTGCTCCATGGAGGGAGGAGTAATGCTGTGGGAGGGAGGGTGGTGGCGTCATCTTCTGACTGCGTGGCCACCTTTTATTGACCAGCTTAGTGGTTTGCTATGGTGAACACATATGTAGATACTTATATAAAACGTGTGTATAGAGTGTAATAACAGCAATAGGAGTAGGTTGTTGTAGTAGGTAGGTTGGGAGCCGCCATTTTGGTGAGGAAGGTGCGTCGTCTACACGACTTATGTTGTATACTGGTGGCCACTATGGTCTTTAGCCACCATACCAGCTTATTTGTACAGGTATGGTGAATAAAACAGGTAGATACTTATATATAATGTGTGTATATAGCGTAATAATACCACAAGCAGTATTGTTGGAGGAGAAATATTAGTGTGTCTGGCCTTGAGGGCGGCCGCCACCAGCTGTGCGAGTAGCTACGTCTTTGTGCCTTTACTCACCATACAAGCTTAGATGTACAGTTATGGTGAACAAAATATGTAAATACTTATATGTAACATCTGTGTACAGTGAATAAATGCAAAAACAGCATTGTGGGAGGAGAATGAGGGCGAGTGAGGTGTTGTTGAGGGAGGGAGTGGCAGGCTGGTGTGTGGCGGTCACTCCTTGTTGCATTTTGACTCACAATACCAACTTAGTGGTTCGTTATGGTGAGCAAAACATGCAGATACTTATATATAACCTGTGTATATAGTGTAATAACAGCAAAACTATTTGTTTATTGTTTTATGAACAAAATAATTGAATCACTAATTATCACACCATAATTTTGAGTACAGCGATGGTTCACACATTATATAAATATATCACATTTCACTGTATTGAATAATATTACTGAAAAAAAAACTAAGAATAATTCAATCAGAGACATTGAAATAATTCCCGCCTGACAGCTCGAGCGGAGCAGACCTTGTCTGACGAAGGCTCTGTCAATGCCCCTTTTTTACCAGACTTCCCTACCCTATTGCGGCTAAAATATGCCACCTACGATTTTTTTGTTATTTTTTCTGTAATCAGGGAACAAAAATGAACACTTTCATAAGGCAAAAGAATTTTTTGGATTTTTTTTTTTTTTTTGTTGCGCCTGTGGGTGTTAAAGCCATTTGGACCCCTAGCGGTTTGAGGGTTAAGTTATTGATTATATCAACACTTTCACTGCCCGATCATGCATATTCCATCACAGAAGCAAAATTTGGAGAATGTGTGACGTTTACAAATTTAAAAGTGTGTAAAAATTCCATTTATTGTTCGAATACTATGGGACTTGTTTTAAAATGCACACAAACGTCTTCCCATTCTGTATACCTCAGGTGGCAGCCCAACCCCTCCGTGTGGGCACTTGCTCACGCTGGAGGCTCACTGTTCTCAACCTCACTCATGACAGCCGCGGCCTTCCCTCGAGTCGAAAAGTTTCCCCATTCAGGTTATTTTATCTCAGGGTATTTGTTGTTACTGGTTTTATAAGCACTGCAAATTGACTCCCAGATGAATACTGATCAAGAACAGAGCCAATCCATGACGAAAGTATCCCTTTACAGCATTCTATTGCGAACAATTTGATACCAAATTGAACGACGTAGCATGAAAATTGAGGTGAGAATGCTGAAAAAAGTGTAAACATTGGAGAGAGGTTGTGTGCTTACGGGCAACGCTCGGCCGACCTTGCTGTGTGCAGTGGGTTGCCTGCCAGGCTAACGAAAGTGTTAAGAACCTGAAACTTGTTCTGCAAAATTCAAGTACTAATGGCATTCAACATTAATAAAAAACAACTCTTGCTTTTAAATCCTGTTTCCTTTTCCATGTATAACAAAATTACAATAAGAATTACTGTACCTCCATCAGTTTTGGCAAGAGTAAAATAGGCACAAATCTTCTTGTTTAAACCAATATCCCACCGCACTTCAATCTTGTCCTGGGTCTGGGATTCCTTGAGTTTCTTATCATAATCAGCTTCTAACTTCACTAAAGGTCCAAATATATTCTGATATTGGAATCCATCCTCATATCTGTAAAAAAAATATCGAATGATTAAATATAACTTGTTATAAAATAAGTCTCAATATTTAATTCACTCGGTACTGTAGAGTTCTTAAATCTCATTAATGGTTCTACAGTTAGAACACAGTTTGAACAATGGTTCTACACACCTAAAACAAATACTTAACTGCACTTTAATTTCATTATTAATTTATTAGTTTGTCTTTAGGGAAAGGAAAACCCCAAATTCAAACCTCTGCTGTCTTGCGGCTAAACCCACTCATGGGAAAAACTTCGGGAGTCAACCCTGAGGAAAAATCTGGAGTCGGAGTCCCTAAGGCAGTTTGCAGCTATTTACAGCTACATTCTGGCAACTCCTGCGACGACACTGGTGCCAAGTGTATCGGCGCCTGCCCTTCCCTTGGATCACATTGGTAGCAGCAGAGGGTGGATCTGCTGCATGGGCAAGAGCTGGTCTTCCATAATTACTGCTCAGGCCTGTAAACCTGGAGAGGACACTCCAACATCGCCTTGGCGATGTTACCGGTGATAAGCCTACCACTTAATTGGCGTAGAGTGAGACGCCAAGGGTTGCTTCCGTCGGTGGGAGAAATCATCTGATTTCATAGGAATCAGATGATTTTTTCTTTACCGCCCGCCTCAAGCTGGGCAGCCCTTAGCCAATAAGGTGCTGTCCCACCACGGTCCGCCTGCTCCACTAGGTGCGTGGGGCTTAGGACACAGTCCAATAAGTGGATCGTCAACCATACACCAGCCAAAAGAAAACAAACACAGAGTTGGTTCTGATCACGGCTCTTGGCCTTCCTGCCTGGGCCAGTTTGCATTTGGGAAGATGGATGAGTGGGCAGCGCCTCCTGGAGTTCTGCTGCCGTCATGATCTCTGCATCACCCATTCCTTCTTCGACACCAAGCCCCAGCATAAGGTGTCCTGAAGACACCCCAGGTCTAAGCATTGGCACCAACTTGATCTGGTGCTTACAGGGCATAGCAATCTGAGAAACATCAAACCGACTCACAGCTTCCAGAGCGCAGATTATGACACCGACTATTCTCTCGTCAGTTGCAGAGTAAAGTTCCAGCCCCGGAAAATCCACAGAGCAAAGGAGGGAAGACCATGTATTAACGTAAACAAGACCCATGACCTTCACAAGGTGGAATTCACTGCGGCGCTGGTAAATGCCCTTCCTGTACCATCCTGCGATAGCGCAAGTGAGAGGTGGTCACATTTCGGAGGCACTATTTTCAACACTGCCATGTCCACCTTCGGTAAGAGGCAGAACAAGCCAGCAGATTGGTTTAAGGCCAGTGCAGAGGAGCTGTTACCCCTCGTAGAGGAAAAGAGACGAGCTCTCTCATCCTACAAGAACCTGCCCTCAGAAAGGAACCTACAGGCCCTGCATACTGCCCGCAGTAGAGTTCAACAAACTGCGAGGCGCTGTGCTAATGATTACTAGTACAGTGGCACCTCGACTTACGATTGCCCCAACTTATGATAATCTCGAGTTACGATGTAAATTTCATCGTAAAATGCGACTCGACTTACTATAGTGTCGTCGACTAACGATATTTGTTGGTACACATTCGGGTCGACGGAGCGTGTGGTTCCCGGTCACGCGGGCCAACCTGGCTCAGTTTACTAGAGCTGCCCGCTTAGTGACAATCAGGCCTATAAGAAATTTCGTTTTTGTGGTGATTTTTGAACATAAAACTGATTATTATATATCATGCCATGGCTCCCAGAAAGTCAGTGGTAAGGTTCAACCTAAGAAAATCACTGAGTTGAGGCAGTAGAGGATATCCCTTCCTCATTAAGAAAATGTGGGAAGTATGGGAAGAACTGCAAAGTTTTGTTGAAAAAACACGCCCAGATAAAGCTGTAGCAGGCTGTTGCATTGACCTTTTAAATGACAATGTGATGTCTTACTACAGACAAGTGTTAAAATGTAGGGGAAAACAAGTGTTTTTAGACATTCTTAGTAAGACAAGCAAGCAGTGAGCCACAAGCAGGTCCTAGTGCTATGCAGGCAAAACATGCCAGAGTGTATCCCAGAAAAGTCCTCACTGCCTGATGTTATAATGGAAGGGGACTCCCCTTCCAAACAGTAATAACTCTCCTCCCACCTCTTCACCATCTTCCATACATCATCAAGAGACCTCCATAAAGGTAAGATAAACATTTGTACTGTATTGTAGTTAGAGAACAAAATTGTATTCAGTATAAAATGTATTTGTAAGTTAATATTTTGGAGGGTTGGGAACGGATTAATTCAATTCCCTTTATTTCTTATGGGAAAAATCGCTTTGACTTGCGATATTTCGACTTGCGATCCGTCTCTGGGAACAGATTACCATCGTAAGTCGAGGCCCCATTGTACTGGCTTTGACTGTTCCAGCATCCAGACTGCGGCCACTGTCGGCAACATAAAGAGGCATGTACGAAAGGATCAAACGGGTAACAGGCCCTACACAAAACAGGACAGCTCCTCTGAAGTCAGCCACTGGAGAGATCATTAAAGACCGTGATCAACAGATGAATCGCTGGGTGGAACATTACTCCGAACTCTACACCAGACAGAACTTGGTCAGCATAGAGGCTCTGGATGCAATCGAGTGCCTGCCCATCATGGAAGAACTTGATCTTGAACCAACTGTGGAAGAAGTTGAGAAAGCAGTGGATTCACTTTCCTCAGAGAAGGCCCCAGGAGATGACGGGATTCCTCTGAAGTTCTCAAGTGCGCTCATGGAACACTTAAAACTGAGCTTCATGAACTTCTGTGCCAGTGCTGGAGGGAGGGCTCGATGCCACAAGACATGAGAGATGCAATCATCATCACACTCTACAAAAATAAAGGTGACAGAAGCAATGTCAACAACTATCGCAGCATCTCCCTCCTCAGCGTTGTCGGCAAACTCTTTGCCAGGATCATCTTGGTCAGGTTCCAGATTCTTGCCAAAAGAGTGTACCCTGAGTCACAGTGTGGTTTCCAAGCAGTGAAGTCGACCACTGACATGGTGTTTTCCCCGAGACAGCTTCAAGAAAAGTGCAGGGAGCAGAGAAAAGCCTTGTACATCGCCTTCATTGACCTTACAAAGGCCTTCAACCTCGTGAGCAGGGACAGACTCTTCAAGATCTTGGCCAAAACTGGCTGCCCACCCACCCTACCCAGCATGATACAATACAGTCGTGTACGACGGATCAACTTCTGAACCATTCAACATCAACAGTGGTGTTAAAGAGGGGTTTGTTCTTGCTCCAACACTGTTCGGCATCATCTTCACGATCCTTGTCAAGCATGCCTTTGGAACAACCAAAGAGGGCATCTATCTCCGTACAAGATCTGATGGAAAGCTCTATAATCTATCCAGACTCCGAGCAAAGACAAAAGTACAGATGCGAATCCTCAGGGAGTTCCTCTTCGCCGACAACGCAGTGATCACCCACACACAGCAGAAGGCCTGCAGCAGTTACTCAACCGCTTTGCCGCAGACTGTTCCGCATTCGGCCTGACAATCAGCCTGAAAACACAGGTGATGGGACAAGATGTCCACGAGTTACCCTGTATAAATATACCAGACTATGTGCTGGAGGCAGTTCACGAGTTTCTGTACCTGGGCTCCACAATCTCAGACACCCTTTCCCTGGACAGTGAGCTCAACAGGCGTATCGGGAAGACAGCAACAACACTGGCCAGGCTCACAAAGCGCGTTTGGGAAAATGCCAAACTGACAATGCACACCAAGGCACAAGTCTACATGGCATGTGAGGTGAGTACACTTCTCTACAGCTCGGAATCCTGGACCCTGTGCTCTTGCCAGGAGAGACGGCTCGATACCTTACACATGCGGAACCCGAGACGCATCCTTGACATCAAGTGGAAAGACCACGTCACCAACAACACAGGACTCGAGAGAACAGGAGTCCCTTCGATGTTCACTCTCCTGAAGCAGAGATGCATGCGATGGCTGGGACATGTCACACGCATGGACGATGGCCGCATACCGAAGGGCCTCTTGTATGGAGAACTGGCATCAGGAAGGAGATCCACAGGAAGACCTCGGCTGCGTTTCAAAGATGCCTGCAAACGCGACCTCAAGCAGATGAACATCGACATCAACACTTGGGAGACAGCAGCTGCGGACAGAGATGCCTGGAGATGCAAAGTGCAGAAGGGACTCCAGCAATTCGAGGATGAACTGAAGAGGCAGGCGGAGGATAATAGACTTCAGAGGAGGTCTCGATCACTGTTGGACACACCCGCTTCGATTTTTAGCTGCGCTCGCTGCGGTCGGGACTGTCATTCTCGGGTTGGCCTTCACAGCCACAGCAGGCGTTGCATCCAACTAGACTACAACAACTAGACACCCAGGGCACAACTCCATAACCCCGCAGGATTGACGGATGCCTACTACTAGTTTATCATTCCACAAGTTTAAAGCATACCATCCATAGCTTTGCTAATTTGCATTTACTATAACTCCTCCTATAAAACATAAACCACTATGATGATTCTTGATGAAGTCAACTATAGTTGTCTTTCAAAGTCCACCACAGCATCATTTTAGTAATTTTTTCAATATTTATATAAAAAAAAAAATAAAACATTGAATGTAATGAAACGCCAATTTCTGGATGAGCCTCAGATGCACCCTGAAACTGCAATGCTTATATAGTAACAAACTACTAGGGGCCATCAATTGCAGAGTTCTTTTAGGCCTACAGGCAACCACAAGCCAGAACCTGGCCCCCTCTAAAGACACAGAGCAGTGGCACTATGAAGAAATTGTCAGATAATTTTAATACACCCCCCTGCCCCCCCCCCCCCCCCACTCCCTAGCCTTGGTGGACCCCACTAACCCTTAAGCTGCTAAAGGGTCCCAAGGAGATTTACACCCGTGCGCAAGAAAAAAATTCTAAAAAATTATTTCATCTTCTAAAAATGTTAATTTGTGTTCCCTGAGCACAGGAAAAATAACAAAAATAAAATCGTAGGTGACATATTTTGGCCGCAATAGGCCAAGGAGGTTTGGCAAAATGTGGATTGACAGAGCGGTAGTCAGTGGCGGTCAGCGTTACCCGAGCTGACAGGTGGAAGTTGCCATAAAGATATTATTACCTAATTATTTCAATGTGATTTTTTCTTAGTTTTTTGCAGTAATATTATTCAATAGTGTGTAGTGTGATAGATTTATATAATAAAAGGGGTGAATCATCGCTATACTCAAAAGTATAGTGTGCATATTAGTGATTCAATTATGATGTTCATAAAACAATAAACAAATAAATTTTGCTGTTATTACACTCTATACACAGATTATATATAAGTATCTGCACGTTTTGTTCACCATAACGAACCACTAAGTTAGTATTATGAGTCGAAAAGCAACGAGGAGCGACCGCCACACACCAGCCAGCCACTCGTTGCCACTCCCTCAACAACACCTCATTCGCCCACTTTCTCCTACCATCCTGTTTTTTATTTTATTCACTATATACAGACATTATATATAAGTATCTACACGTTTTGTTCAACACAACTGTACAACTAAGCCGATATAGTTAGTTCAGGCACTAAGAGTCGTCGCTACACACAGTCAGCTGGCGGCTGCCTCCCTCACTCATTCAAGGTCACACGCACTAAACTTTTCCCCCCAAACAATACTGTTTGCAGTGTTATTACACTATATACACATTATATAAAACTATCTACATGTTGTATGCACTATAACTGTACACCTAAGCTTGTAGGGTGCATAGTGGCCACCCTCTACACAGCTTCACAAGTCATGCAGACGTCACCTCCGTCACCCAAATGGCTCCTCCCAATATAATCCTTTTGCTGTTATTACATTAATACACAAATTATATATAAGTATCTACATTTGTGTTCACCATAGAGAACCACTGAGCTGGTATGGTGAATACAGACAATAACAGGTGGCCACACAGTCAGTAAACGATGATATCTCCCTCCCTCCGTCTTTCAGCATTATTCCTCCCACAGTGCTAATTACCACAACAATCCTGCTATTATCACAATCCTGGTCATTTTTATCAGTCAGGGCTCATCTGTAATACTGTCATCGCTAAATAATAGCCGTTACATATATATTTTGGCATTTTTAGGAGATGCTGTGGTCACAAGCTGAACAGCAATGCTGTTAGCTCATGCTGCGTGCGCCAGCCTTGGTTGCTCCCACAGTACTGTGGCTCTCACACTGGAGAATATTGCTCTCGATTTTTTTTAAACATGGCGTCTGTTTACAAGAGCCCTGAGGAAACTAATGTGAACCCCGTGTAGCCGGGAGCCATTTGAATCGTGCCTGGCACCCTATGGCATATATATACTCCATGCACACCGTGGGATATGTTACTCATGGCGCATATATACGCCATGCGCAGCTTAAGGGCTAATTAAGACATCAGGTATATGCCAGGCTTCTTGGTGAACTTTCCTGCCTACGATGATAAGTACACTTGCAAGATGTCTTGCCTGGAGTATACCTGGAGAGGGTTTCGGGAGTTCTACTTCCCAAACCCAGTCTGAGGCAAGACTCGACCCCTCACAATTGGTGAGGAATGCAATGGAAAATGTACCTCAATCCATTAGCAAGAAAAATTGCCACCACTAGGTAATAATCCAAATAAGAGAATTTAAGAGTACAGCACAACATTTTTTTTTTTTTTTTTTGCCAGCTGCCACAGAGGATACCTCGGTTCCTCGTAGAAACAAGTTTATTTTTGGTCAGGCTAAATAAGCCCCTTTTTAGATGTCATTGTGTCTGTAAGGGGTCCCATGCTTTAACCCCTGGGCTGCACATCTGTTAATAGCCAACAACCCCGTGATGGAGATTTTTTTTTTTTTATGCATCCAGGAAGCATGAAAATCTAAGTAAAAAGTTTTTATCTCATGTGGTTTAGCTGTAGTGGCCCGATGTTAATTTTATCAGTAGAAATAAGACGAGGAATAATTTTGTAAATTTATTTTCATTGTTTCTCACTTTATTTATTAGTTTTTTATGCTAACATGTTGTACTGATCAGTCAAAGGTGGTCATTATATATAACTTTGAAAATAAAAGTATGTACAGATATACAGTATTTATAAAGCATAAATATATTAATACAGAGTACAAATATATGATTTGCTGTTAAAAGATCAATGGTCCCTAGTATGGCTGGCCTGCCTGTCCAGACACTGAATGGTAATTTGCCAGACATGGACCATCTTTTTAGTAAGGCCCTGGAAGTAAAGCGAGGAACTCAGGATTTTTGTCTCAAAGATGGTGGATAATTACTGGAGGCCTCAGGAAACAAATGTGAGCCATGTGTATGTGAAGGACTTTCGTATCTAACACAGCACACTAAATCATGTGCATTTGACTTGCGAATCAGTTAGGTGAAAAACATGTACAATTCGCGTCATGGAAGCGTCAAGGTTCACTTCCAGTTTATTTGCAAGTTACAGTGCCTAGCCGCTTCAGTCTTAAGTTCTCTTCCCCGGTGCTGCTGATAAAATCCAACCATCAGAGATATCTTCTATGGGTCTGTGCCCTCCAGCTGGTACAACAACTCTTGAGTCTAGCCTGTACCAAGACTGCTTTGAGACCATCTTCAAGTAAAGCCTCTGCACTGTAGTTAATTATTCTTAATGTCTAGGAAGGAGGGGGGGGGAGGTGAGGTGAGGTGAGGTGAGGCGAGTGAGGCGAGTGAGGCGAGTGAGGTGAGTGAGGTGAGTGAGGCGAGTGAGTGAGCGAGTGAGCGAGCGAGCGGAGTGAGTGAGGCCTTCAGCTCAAGCACTCACTCTCATTAGGTTAATGAAAAATGTTTTTCTCAGAAACCAATTTGCATTAAGTTTATTAAATGTAAAACCTTCCTATGCAACGACACGTTAAGAAAAACAAAACTATACCCTCCATAACATTTCAATTTGCATGTTTTAAGTCACACTACCTGCATAGATATTACTTGACTAAAATGCTTTTCTAGGCATAGAGGCCACATACAATACACACAATAGTCAAAAGTGCAACAAAAATGTGTAAGTATTGTAATGAATTTCACCCAGTTAGATCAAGTCACTACTTATTTGAAACAGGTAAATGCTTCTATTACCTGAGGCAAACCTGCTGAGGCTCTTCATCCACCCCTGGACGCTCCAGATCATCAAATGTTGCTGAAGCATTCTCCTTCCATAGTTCTTCCAGCTTATTAATCTGCTGGGCAGTAATCTGGCGTGCACGGAGTTGTTCAGCTTCTGAAGGCACACGCACCAGCCAAGGTAAGAGAGCACGGTCATTGATCAAAGGTTTCCACTGTTCTGGATCCCTGAAATTAAAACAAAAATCTCACGATTCACAATCAAAATCGGGAAAGTTCATTTTTTAACTACAAACGATCAAGGATGATAGTTCAGTCTCCTATGCCAGCTCCTAAGGGAGCCGGTCAGCCGAGCGGACAGCACGCTGGACTTGTGATCCTGTGGTCCTGGGTTCGATCCCAGGCGCCGGCGAGAAACAATGGGCAGAGTTTCTTTCACCCTATGCCCCTGTTACCTAGCAGTAAAATAGGTACCTGGGTGTTAGCTGTCACGGGCTGCTTCCTGGGGGTGGAGGCCTGGTCGAGGACCGGGCCGCGGGGACACTAAAAAGCCCCGAAATCATCTCAAGATAACCTCAAGATATGCCAGGCATATCACGATTACTTGCAGTTTGGGTTGGGCCAGCACCCATAAGATGTTCACTGCACAAATGCAGTTTGCCTTAAGTCATGAAGTGAGGGAACTTGTGTGTGAATTCAAGTGACTGATACAAGGATACAAGAAGCAGCAAGCAATATTCTGGTTTCATGAAATACTAAAATGCACAATGTTAAATAAAACTAGGATGAATATTAATAAAAATACAAACACACTGGGAAGTAAATCAGATGCTCGGATACATGTACTGTATTAATGAATTTATAAACCACCATTTTGTTGCGAGTGAGAGGCACAAGTCAACTAGTACTGTAGTGGGCGGCAAATAGATGCTCGGGAAAGGGAGCAGGTCAGGTAATTTCTAAATGTAATTATAACTTGGGTCACAAATAAGTACGCGGCATGATGTCGCCACGTGGACTGGGGACAAAGGTAAAAACAGAAACAGGAGGTAGCATGGTAGATCAGACAACAGAAAGCAGAGGTGGGATGTAGCGCACATAGGTCTTAAGGTCTCCATGGCTGGTAAGTGGCTTTGCAATTCATTGGAGAGAATACTGGGTTTTGGTTGGAAACAGTTTGGTAAAGAGGTGAAATAGGGTTGAGATTTTAGATAGAATATCCTTATGATCCAAAAAAAGCATGCAACTTCTACGTCTTGCATAATACAGTGGGGCCTCGACTTACGATGGTAATCCGTTCCCAGAGACGGATCGTAAGTCGAAATATCCTAAGTCGAAGGGATTTTTCCCCATAAGAAATAAAGGGAATTGAATTAATCCATCCCCCACCCTCCAAAATATTAACTTACAAATACATTTTATACTGAATACAGTTTTGTTCTCGAACTACAATACAATACATATGTTTATCTTACCTTTATGGAGGACTCTTGATGGTGTATGGAAGATGGTGATGAGGGGGGAGGAGGAAGGATGTTACTGTTTGGAAGGGGAGTTCCCTTCTATTATAACATCAGGCAGTGAGAACTTTTCTGGAATACATTCTCTGGCATGTTTTGCCTGCGCACCACTAGGACCTGCTTGTGGCTCACTGCTTGCTTGTCTTATTAAGAATCTGTCTAAAAACACTTGTTTTCCCCTACATTTTAACACTTATCTGTAGTAAGACTTCACATTGTCATTTAAAAGGTCAATGCAATGGCCTGCTACAGCTTTATCTGGGCGAGTTTTTTCAACAAAACTTTGCAGTTCTTCCCATACTTCACACATTTTCTTAATGAGGAAGGGATATCCTCTACTGCCTCAACTCAACTATTTTCTTAGGTTGAACCTTACCACTGACTTTCTTGGGACCCATGGCGTGATATATAATAATCAGTTTTATGTTCAAAAAGCAAAAAATCACCACAAAAACGGAATTCTTATAGGCGTGATCGTCACTAAATGGGCAGCTCTAGTAAACCGAGGCAGGTCGGCCCGCGTGACCGGAAACCACGTGCTCAGTCAACCCAAACGTGTACCAACAAATATTGTTAGTCGACGACACTATCGTAAGTCGAGTCACATTTTTCGATCAAATTTACATCGTAACTCGAAATTATCATAAGTCGGGGCAATCGTAAGTCGAGGTGCCACTGTATTTAATTCAATATCGAAGAATATCCTAGGACATTATAGCCCAGCCCAGTTGTCAAAAACTGAATTACTACAATTTCAAGGATGGGAAGGTCCCAGATGGAACACAGACTAAAGAATATAAATGGTAATAATTCTAAGAGAGAAAATGCATTACACGGGACAACCATTGATATAGTTGCTATTAACAAGATTAAATATACATTTTATTATTAGGGTAATGAAAAATATTACCTTTTTTAAGCTAAATACTGTACCAAAAGCAGTTAAGTAAAATAGGGGGTAAGAATTTATGAAACAGACACCAAACCTGGAAGACTATTTAAAACTCCCTTGTTCTGCAGAACTGCCAAAAAATATTAATCATTCTAGATGCTAATACATGAGCAAAAAGACAAGACAATGTCAAAGGCACCAGATTCCCCAAGGATTTTATTGAGGTACGACAACTCAAAAGGGATGGTGGAAAAGCAAAATTTCCAACCGTCCAGAAAATCGGGACCTTTTACGAGGAAGCGTGGAACTGTACGCAAGTGGAACAATGCAGTTTGCAGAATAATGCACAGGTTTTGTAAAATGGGGAAGTATGGTCAACACTTTCACTTCACATCTACACTAACAAATATCGGAGAAAAGAAATTTACCAAAAAGCTATTCCAGAAATCTTACCAATTCATATCTCTAAGAGAACTCTGCGCAGCGCATGGTTGCCGACACAAGAGAACCACCACAGATTCAGCTTTGGCAGGAATAAAGCCCAGCACAAACACATTCTTGACGGCACATGCATAACACTCCAGAACAGTATCTCGCACCAATCCATCCTTGTGAAGACTCACTTCCTGTAAGGCAAACAATCCTTTACTTAACTCATCAAGCATAAAGAAAGATATTTCCAATATAACAAAAATAATAAAATATCTGCAAAATCTTGAATCTCTTTCACCCTTTACTGTACACAAAATGATTAATCACTTTAATTGCTTTTAACTTTCTATTTACCAGTCTGTGACCAGACGTGAGTGTTTACTCTCTAAGCCTGGCAAGATGCCAAGCTTCTCTGGTGACTTCCTTATCAGTCAACTTGCTAAGGTTTGCAACCCGCTGAGCCACAAATCCATAAAAATGCACTGTTAGGCATCACCTGCAGATTCCATTCCAGAGTTTAATTCCATCTTCTAGGAGTTTACTAGAACTCTACTAGTATTATAATTGCTTGTACAGCAGGTTTAAAATCATAGAACTTGACTCGTCTCTAAATGTGACTATGAACTTTTTTTTTATCGGGTTCATCCTACATCATCTACTGTATTTCTTTCTCACTGCATTAAGTTGCAACTTTGACCTGCATATTAGGCTCCTGACACTACAGTATTTTAAAAATAAAAATATACAAGAAAACATGAGAAAATTTACAGAGAAGTTTAGTGAGGTGTTCATTGAATGACAGCTACTAGGGAACCGACTCGTCCATTACATGTACATGTGTTTACAATCAAGTGCCGGGCAAACGGTCGATTACTGAGCACGAACAGAGTTCGAGTTCCAATTTGTTCGGATTGGGAGCCATTCAAGTTCCAAGGTTCCTCTGTATAAGAACATAAGAACTGAGGAGAACATTGGGAAGGGGGGGGGGGTATAGGAACACAGGGAGCACAAGAATACAGAGCATAAAAATACAGAAAGTACATGTAGTACAAATAATACAGGGAGTACATGTAGTACAAATATAGGAGGTACAGTTTTGAATGTATTGTCAACCAATTTTATTGCTAATATTGAATAGTTCTTCTACATTTTAAAAGCTTGGTTCTAGGAGGTTCATCAAGTTTCAGATCCACCCTTGACAGAGTTTAAGAAACAGTTACTAGCCTCACCTTGTGCTTGGCACGAACAAGATGGTTGATAATATGCGAGCCCGAGGTGTTGCCACGACCATTGCAGAACCACTTGTGACACACATTGCACATGACGGCTGATGCCGGATCATGGATCCCACAGTAGCGGCACGCCCACTCGGGAAGTTCCTGAATAAAATGTAAAGTTAACAGCAAAAACTAGATACAGTACTGTTCATTTGCAGGAGGTCTTTCAGGCAAATGAACAGCAGACTATGCTAGCAGCAGCAGCAAGACACGAAACTATGAATAGTACACGAAATCTAAATACCTAAGCACACACATTCAATCTGTTACAAGACCAGTCCCAATTCGTTTGGATAGTCAAGGGCCGACGTACTATTATTGAAAACTGATTGAATACAATTATTTTATACAAGTGTTATTCAACTAATAATTACACATATACTATACATAATGCACAATGCAGATATAACAGAAGGTATGTTTGTGTATCTGATGTGTGTGTGTATAAAACTACAGTATACACATTCCAGTTACATTTGGGAAAATCAAGGAATGCATACAAGGTCCCCAATACCAGCAACTCTTTATGATAGAAACAATAATACAAAGTATTCTTAATACAAATTTCCTCTCCTTGTTTACATTGTGAACAATACAATAAAAAAATCCCCATATGTAGTGTGAGTGAATGAGTGTGTGTAATTACCCAAGTGTAGCTCATACGTCAGGCTGTGAGCAGCCGTGTCCAACAGCCTGTTTGACCAGTCCAATAACTAGGAGGCCTGGTCGAGGACCGAACCGTGGGGTCACTAAGCCCCGAAAACACCTCAAGGTAACCTCAAGGTAGCTACAGGACGAAGAGCTATGCTCCAGTTGTCTCTTCCTCCCAGCTGCCGTGTGGCAATGAAACTACCGACAATTTTGGCATCCACCACCATCTCACTTAACTTATTTCATCCATCTACCACTCTGTATAAAAGTGAAGTTTCTAAATATTGGGAACAGCTTTGTTTCCTTAGTTTGAATCTTATTGCCTCATGTTCTTACAGTTGCAGTTTTTGTGGAATTCTTCTCCGACAATTTGGTCAATTCCTGTTACTGTCTTATTTTGTACATAGTGATTATATCACCCCTTTCTAGCATTGGTATATTTAACATTTTTAGCCTTTCCTTGCAGTTCTTTTTCTCAATTCTAAGAGCCATTTACTATAGTTGCATGTCTCAACTTTATTCCAGTTTATTGGTACTCTGTGAGACATGGGTCCATATAAGCACTGCAAATTCAAATTTTGGTCTCTCAAAGGTCATGAACACTTTTTATATTACACTATCCATGTATTTAATTAAAAGCGATTCTAAAGTTGGAAAGCATAGCATAAGTTTCGCTCACAATGTGTTTTACGTGGTCCTCTTGTGACAGTTTTCTATCCAAAACGACCTCTAGATATCCTTCTTTATTGAAATTCTTTAAAGCTTTTCACACAATTTAATTGTGGGTGGCCTATTTTCTCATTTTCCACATTCTATAACTTGGCATTTTTTCACATTAAATTCCATTTTCCACGTGTTGCTCCACACACTTATTTTGTCTTCTTGAAGGACATGACAATTGTCCAAGATTCTTGTCTTCCCTACTAGCTTAGCATCATCAGCAAACATGTTCATATAATTCTGTATTTCTTCTGGTAGATCATTTATATGAATATTACTAGAAGTGAATCGTGTGGTAACCCATTCTGCTGGTGACACTTATTACCCGTGATTACTGCCCTCATTTTTCAATCTCAACATTTATCATCCATGTTAAGAGGCCTCGCTGCCACTTCTTCACTATGTTCCAGCGTCCAGAGCAACCTCTGCCGCGAGACTTTCGAAAGCCTTTATTAGGGCCAGATAAATGCAGTCAACTCAACCATCTCTTTCCTGTAAAAGAGATAATCTTGAGATAATCTTGATATCTTGAGATAATTTTGGGGCTTAACGTCCCCCCGGCCCGGTCCTCGACCAGGCCTCCTTTTTGCTACACATCCGCAGGAAGTAGTCTATAGCAGCTGTCTGACTCCCAGGTACCTATTTTACTGCTAGGTAAACAGGAGCATCAGGGTGACAGAAACTGCCAATTTGCTTCTGCCTCCGCCAGGGATTGAACCCAGAACCTTAGGATTACGAATCTTGAGTGCTGTCCACTCAGCTGTCGGGGACCCCAATATGTAGCTTTATCGTAGAAACTAAACAGATTTGTTATGCAGGATCTTTCTGCTTGAAAACTAAACTGTCTCATTATGTCATATCCCTCTAGGTGTTCTACCCATTTGGTTTTAAATATTTTTTCCAATATTTTGGCTACTATGCTTATCAATGATACAGCTGTGTGCATGTGCATTAGTGTGAACTTTACCAGCGGCGACCTCGTAAAAACCTCATTGGCTATAATGCGGATAAATTGAATGGCTGGAAGGAAACAGCAGGAACAAGAAACAAGATTCCTAATTATGTACAGGAGAACAGAGTAGTCAATAACTGAAATGCCCAAAATGTAGCAAACCACATTATCTTTAATGTCCCACCTACGTATCCCTATGATCACCTGCATTCATATTTACTAACCTGTTAATGACATCTGTAATTACATTAATACATGTTACCAAGAAGTTCCAATAACCAGCAAGCTTTTCCATGAGCTGGTTTACAGCAGCTTGGGCCAGGAAACAAGTCAAGTGAAACATGGATATAAGCTGATTAGGAATATAGGATCATCAGTCTAACTCCTCCAGTGATTCAGTGACAATCGCTCTGTATATACCGCAGACCTTCTCCAACACTGATATTCATCGGCAAACAATATAACACATGTCTGGTTCCAAGCCTCACACCATACACTACAAGCCTCGTTACAAAGCAGACAGTCTCCCCCCAGCCTTACTCACTTAATCGAGCTACCCGCTCTTACCCCTCAGCCGAGATCACTGCTCTGGCACTCATTCCACCTCTGCTCTCACCCTCCAAGCTCTCCACCCACAGCCTCGCTCAAGCTCTGTTCTCACCTCCAGGTCAAGCACAAAACTCTCCACTCCAGCACTACATCTTACCCGACTCCACCACCAGCAGCACGTAATGGGCATCAGAACACATTATCCGGCTGCTGTAACCTAACTATACAAAATACAGTACACAAATCATCATATTCTTTGAATGTTGTCACTCAAAATCATGTGGGTTGTATTAGAAAAACAAACCTTGGTATAAAAAGCATTTTCATCATCCTCTTCCTCAAATTGTAGATCACCGAGTGCTTCTGTTGTCTTCTCAACTTCAGGTTCCCCTACATCTCCATTGACTGTCACCTAAAAATATTAGTACAGTACATTAACATGGACAAAATTTACTAAAATACAGATATTAATGTTTGTGAAAAAGTGTATCCAAGAATTCCCATGCAACCGGTTGCAAAGGATAATTTTTTCTATATAATCTTGTAGCCCAAATCGAGTCCAGACTTCCAAGTGATTGGTAAATCATGCTGAATGTAGCCTGCAGGCTCTTACAACCCTCACATGCTAGCTAATTCAGCATATCACACCAGATGTCTTTTGAATATTAAAGTTAACATCAATGCTTACCTAAAATCAAGAATTCACTTGAGCATTGTTATAAGTTACACAATACATAATTACTAAAAGCAATAATTATAACTTGCCCGACAAACACAGACTGTCGAGTTGAATGAAATTTCCCTTTCAGATGGTAGCTTATCAGCTCCCTTTACCTAGTTCACTGGCTAGGTCAGGGCATTAAACATACTATGTAAGTATGTATGTATGTATGTATGTATGTATGTATGTATGTATGCACACACACACACACACTGTCCAAAACTAGCAAAATTGCAGCCCTGGTGACTTGGAATCATAATTGGCATGTAGCTGTGTTGTTTCAGAAATGCGCTACCCAAAACAACCCTTAACCACTGTACTACGCCATCCGTTATATCATGGGAAAAGGGGGTTCACCGTCCTATACATACCAAGTTTGTTAGTACAGTACTGTACATCACTCAAGGAGTGCCGAACCAACCAAGGGCAGTGGTGGATATGTGGGCCACGCCAAACAACAGCCTCTTGGACCAAGTTATCACAAGTCACGCCTGGCCTCAGGCCGAGCTTGGGGAGTAGAACAACTCCCAGAACCCCATCAAGCAGGTATAACAACATTCAAAAAGTCCCATAGGTACACAGGGAGTATACACATCCTCTTCCTCAGAACTCCAATAAACAGACGCCTTCATGAAAGAAAAAATCATATGCATCCCTTCTGGCTATGAGCGTCTCAGTACTGCCAAAGTGACCAAGGCTGCCACATTTCACAATGAAATAGGTACTCCTGGGTACTTATATTGCTAATGACCAGGGGCATTAGACAATAGGAAATGCACCCCCAACAATTTTTGTCCTGCCTGGGAGTCAAACCTAGAATTCCTGATTGCAAGTCGAGAACACACTCGACTGTACCGCCAGGACCTATTTTACAAAACAATGTCTTCAAATTCGTAACATAATATTCCAATAAACTTAAGAAAATTATTAACTTCAAGATGCCAAATATTTGCAACTTTGCACTACCAACCCAGTACAGCATAATGTGTGTAGTGCAGAATCAAATTTGTTTTAATGTACCACTTGTCAACCTACAATAATTTAAATTCTGTACAGAATTCAATCACCAATGTCAACAGCTGTCACTCTCCAAGCTAAAGCCCTCACTACCGCTCACATTCACACCCGATGTGTTTGTAGTGCCAGTTGGTCTCACAAACTTCTACATACAACACTGTAAATTCATACCCTCCTCATGGCCCTAATGATATTCTCATCAATACATCATGTTAATGGGATATCATTGTGCTATACAACACTGTGTAATGCTAGGGGTTCAAAATTCTCAAATGTAAGCAAAATACCTTATAAGAATTTTTACCATATGTTGTACAATATTACAAAAATAACTTACAAAAATTACAAAATTCTGTCCAAGGAACAACATACAGGGATTGGCATCCTTGCATGACCTCAGGGCATGTACAGTGGCAAAACTACACTTACACTGTAGTGGATATGTGGGCCTGCAGGCCGCTCCAAACAACAGCCTGGTGGACCAAGTTATCACAAGTCGAGCCTGGCCTCAGGCCGGGCTCTGAGAGTACTAGTACTCCCAGAACCCTCTCCAGGTAGGGTAGGAACCCTCTCCAGGAAGCATACAAGATCTGCCTGAAGCACGTGCCTGTGAGGAAGGTCAGAAAGAGGACCACTCTAGAAAGAGAACGCAGACAACTGTACAGGAGAAGGAAAAAAATAATGGAAATGCTTAGGCAGACACAACTATCACAAGCAAGGAAAATAAACCTAAACAGGGAGATCGAAGAAATAGAACAAACGTTGAAGCGATCATACGAGGCTGAGGAAATGGAATTGGAACAGAAAGCTATACAAGAGATAAAGAAAAATCCAAAATATTTTTTCACATATGCAAAATCAAAATCAAAAACCTCCACCAGTATTGGACCTTTAATTACAACTGAAGGTACGTACACTGAGGAGAACAAAGAAATTAGTGAAATTCTAAGAAGCCAGTATGAGGCTATGTTTAGCACATCAATAAACAACATGAAAGTTGATGACCCAGACAGCTTCTTTATGAATGACATTCAAGCTGCAGATAACATAACGGATATTAACATGAACTCGGAAGATTCTGAAAGAAATTGACAATATGCCCATGCTCCAGCTCCTGGGCCTAACTCATGGAATTCAATATTCAAAAAGAAATGTAAAGTACCAGTAGCGAGAGCACTCAACATAATATGGAGAAAGAGCCTAGATAGAGGGAAGATACCAGCAGCACTTAAATCTGCAGATATAGCTCCTTTGCACAAGGGGGGGGGGGAGTAAAGCCTTGGCAAAAAATTATAGGCCAGTTGCACTAACATCACACATAATAAAAGTTTTGAAAGAGTAATTAGGAATCAGATTTCTAGTTTTATGGAAAATAATGAGTTGCACAACCCAGGACAACATGGATTTATGGGAAGATCCTGTCTGTCAGTTACTCAACCACTATGACAAAATCACAGAAGCTCTAGAAGAAAAGCAAAATGCAGATGTAGTATACACAGACTTTGCAAAGGCGTTCGACAAATGTGATCATGGAGTGATTGCACACAAAATGAAGTCAATGGGAATACTGTAACTGGTAAAGTAGGACACTGGATACTCAATTTCCTGTCGAACAGAACACAGAGTAACAGTCAATCAAATAAAATCGAGTCCAAGTGCAATTAAAAGCTCTGTTCCTCAAGGTACAGTCCTTGCACCACTGCTGTTCCTTATTCTCAAATCAGATATAGATAAAAATACAAGTCACAGCTTCTTGTCATCCTTTGCAGATGACACAAAAATCAGCATGAAAATTACCTCTGCTGAAGAGATGGAAAAATTACATGCAGATATCAACAGTTTTTGATTGGGGAGCAGAAAATAACATGATGTTTAACAATGATAAATTCCAGGTACTCAGGTGTGGCAAAAATGAGGATCTGAAACATAATACAGGGTACAAAACACAATTGAATCTGCCCATAATAGGTAAACAGCATGTCAAGGATTTGGGAATAATGATTTCCGACGATCTAACGTTTAGGGGAGCATAACCAAGCAAATATTGCGTCAGCCAGAAAAATGACAGGTTTGGATTACGAGAACTTTCAAATCCAGGGATCCCATCACGATGGTTGTACTCTTCAAGTCACTGGTGTTGTCCCGTCTCGAGTACTGCTCAGTACTCACTTCCCCCTTCAGAGCAGGAGAGATTGCTGAAATAGAGGAATACAGAGAACATATACAGCACGCATAGACGCGATAAAGCACCTAAATTATTGGGATCGTCTCAAAGCTCACCAAATGTACTCACTAGAATGGAGACGAGAGAAATACCAAATAATATACACATGGAACATACTGGAAGACCAGGTCCCTAATCTACACAGTAAAATAACAACGTACTGGAGTGAACGATATGGAAGAAAATGCAGAATAGAACCAGTGAAGAGCAGAGGTGCCATAGGCACAATCAGAGAACACTGTATAAATATCAGAGGTCCGCTGCTATTCAACATCCTCCCAGCAACTATAAGAAATATTGCCGGAACAACCGTGGACAAGAGAAAATTAGACTTTCTAAAAGACGTTCCGGACCAACCGGGCTGTGGTGGGTATGTGGGCCTGCGGGCTGCTCCAAGCAACAGCCTGGTGGACTAAACTCTCACAAGTCAAGCCTGGCCTCAGGCCGGGCTTGGGGAGTAGAACTATTCCCAGAACCCAATCAACCAGGTATGCCCCAGGTATACACGAACTGTATATTACTGTACATGCCTTATACAATAATGCTGAACAGGTAACATGGAGAGGTGGGTTTCCTCGCACCTCCAGTAAGACGTCTAGGCCCAATCAAAAGGTACAAACCATCTAACAAAGTCTGCCAGAAATAAAGCAAGTTTTCCAAACTGGAAATACTCGATATTCAGAAAAAGTAGAGCAACTTGACCTTACGAGATGACATTTCCACCATTCATGTTGCACTCCGACCCCAGGCCGGGCTTGGGGGATTAGAACAACTAAAAATTCCTCTCCAGGTATGCAATCAGGAACATACTGTTCTTGATAGCATAACCAACCACTGCATCATTTCTTGGTCTTGGTTATCTTGAGATGATTTCGGGGCTTAGCGTCTCCGTGGCCCGGTCCTCGACCAGGCCTCCTTTTTGTTACACATCCCCAGGAAGTAGCCTGTAGCAGCTGTCTAATTCCCAGGTACCTATTTACTGGTAGGTAATAGGGGCATCAGGGTGAAAAACTCTTCCCATTTGTTTCCGCCTCCACCGGGACTCGAACCCGAAACTTTAGGACTACGGACCCAAAGTGCTGTCCACTCAGCTGTTAGGCCCCACATCTGACTGGTCACCAGTGCGACATAAATACAGTACTGGCATGTACACACAAGCAAAATAACCTACACATGTAGCCTAACCTACACATGTGGCACCAAACAAAATAACCTACACATGTGGCACCAAACCAAATAACCTACACATGTAGCCTAACCTACACATGTGGCACCAAACAAAATAACCCACACATGGCACCAAACAAAATAACCCACACATGTGGCCTAGAGCTATTAAAAACAGCAGCAGCAGCAGTCAGCACATCTTTTAAGCCAAGAATTTAAATTTATCATAAAAATTAAAAGGAAATTTGCAATGGAGGCCTTACAGCTCGCTTTATATTTACTATTACAATATTATATGTTTGGCGGCCGCTTTTAACGTGACCAGACAAATAAGCCGTCGGAACTTGTTACATTACATGCATGGGTACAGCCGTATTACAGCAACCTATGTATAATAGGGCAGGGAACACCAGGGTACAGCATGTGGGGTATAGTATGTGGGGGTACAGCATGCAGGGTACAGCATGCAGGGTACAGCATGCAGGGTACAGCATGTGGGGGTACAGCATGTGGGGGTACAGCATGTGGGGGTACAGCATGTGGGGGTACAGTATGTGGGGGTATAGTATGTGGGGTATAGCATATAGAGTACAGCACACTGGGTACAGCATGTGTGGTACAGCATTCAGGGTATAGCATGTGGGGTACAGCATTCAGGGTACAGCATATGGGGTACATCATTCAGGGTATAGCATGTGGGGTACAGCTCTCTCTATCTCCCTCCCCCCCCCCCCCCCCCGTGCTGCTGCTACACCTGACCCCCGGTGAGGAGGTCAAGGGTCAGGGTTGAGGGGCACCACACACCTGACTCTGGCTAGGCTGAGTCTTGTCTAGTGGGTCTCCTTGAGTCTGGGTCTGACTGCCGAGGGTGAGGTTGAACTCGTACTCAGAGCCCTGAGTGTCAGCCCCCAAAAGGTCGGCTTCCTCGGTGTCGTAGAAGGTGAGACTTTGCGAACTGGGGCCGTATGCGTCCACACTCATTTTCGGAGATTATCACACTGCTCACAAGAGAATCACACGCTCTACTTCAACTCTTTTTCCGTTCAAATTTTTCTTCCCGCACAACCATGTCGGGAACCATGATAGCAATAGAGGGTATGACAGCGCAGAAGGAAACCTGTAAATAGACAAAAGAGCATCGCGGGATAATCTATTCGCTTGTTGCAGCATTTTAATGCTATTGCCTAGAGACAATCCAATGCTACATAAGAAAGTTATAGTAATCTCATGCTGTACGATATCCTCGGGCACACGTCACCCATGCAAGAGAACGTATTAAAAAATATATTTATATATTTATAATGCACTTATCAAGGCCAATATGATAAGAGAATTTGTCTCGCTTTTCAGATTAGCAGAGTTGAAATGTGATGTACATAACGTGTATCTTAGCAGGTACAGCGTTACAATAACATCCGTGTATAGATACTTTCACATGTTGCCTGGTGGGTCATATATAATATTGGGTTTACCTACATGTATCACACATGTTACTGACTCATGCTTTTGTTATAAAGTACGGTACCTTGTAATAAAGATACGGCAGTACCTTTATTATTACAAGCTACTCATTTTTCTCTTATGAGTTGTGGAATTCCCATATCAAAATTCGGTTTCATAATCGCATTCGTAGATAGAAAATATATACAAACTAAATTATGCAATAAATACATGTATCTGTTCCAGCCAAACAGAAAAATTATTAATGATGGTCCTATGATTCAAATTGCATGTGGATTCTATCTCATGTTGGCTTCTGAATGTATGACAGAGTTGACGAGTTAGCCAAAGAATCTGCTCTTTCAAAAAAGGAGTTGACTGTAGCCTTTGATTGCTTATCAGCAATCTAGCTCAGAAAAATAATACACTAAGAACTTTAATAAAACCTTAATTGTGGGTCTGAGGCATAGTGAAAGTTACACACTAGTCATTCCCATCTGTTATCATACTATCAACAAAGAGGAGCCACAGATCCAATTTGGAGGATATTGATCCACACCACTTCTGTAAAAGGTCATATGTAAAAAGCAAGAGCAACCCGGCTTCAAGCTCAACGTCACGCTTATGTAGGGCAGAAAACAGGAGATGCCTATTCACCCATAAACCCATGCTGGAGCCGTCTTCCCGTCGAAACCGTCAATGCCCAAACATTGTTGCACCTCAAAATTCAGCTGGATAAAATGGGCAGGAGAAATGGTGGGGACCTTCGACAAGCTACCGGCATCCTGTCCTCGTCGAGGCCGCTGAGTTGGTGGCCCTTGGGTAAATTTAGGTAAAATCAGCAAACTCCTAGAGTTACCTAAATTTACCTGATGGTTATAGGGTCTCGACGGGGACAGGAACCCGGCGGTTTGTCAAACTCCCCCCTTCATTTGTACTGATCATTTCATCCAGCTGGATTTTTAATCGCAGCAATTTCTAGGCGGTTATGGCTTTGCGGGTAGGCGGTTTCAAGGGTTTATAACCCTATGGGTGAAAAAGTATCTCATGTTCTGTGTCCTACACTGTGGCTTGTTGAGCATAAAGTCGTTGCTTCATGTACGTGTTACATTCGACCTTTTAAAGACGTGGTCTAGATCAATGTCCTCCAAACTGTTCATCATTTTAAAAGTTTCTCGGAATTGTCGAGTGTGGGTCGAGAACGAACCCATCTGTCCTACGGGCACCCTATAAGATAACTCATGCAGGCACCTTCTCCTCGGCCTAAACTGGCACCAATCAAGGAACCAAGATTACAAACAAAAACTGTTCGCTCGCATAACATCGTATTTTGACTTAAAAATCTCCCAACGTCAAATTAACTGGGCCCCTTGAGACTGAACTATTTACCTTGCTTCTTGCACTGAAATGTGTACAAGTCTCCAAACTTGATTCATTAATTGTAAGTGACTCTTTATCATCCTTAAATGCTCTCAACTCTTTAAGACATAACTGTAACATGCTCATGTCTGAAGCTAGACACAAATACAACAAAATTATTAATGATGGCAACAGAGTCCATTTCATGTGGACTCCATCTCATGTTGGCCTCCGAATGCGTGATAGAGCTGATAAGTTAGCCAAAGAATCTGCCTTTAAAGGAGACGTTGAGTGTAACCTTCGATTGCCAATGAGCAATCTGAGAGCAGCAGTACACCGAAAACTTCAACAAAATCTTGTGGATCTGAGGTAAAGTGAAATCGACACCAGTAATTCTATCTATCATCATACAATCATGCAAGAGGAGCCACACATCTATGGTTCATCCAATAAAATCAGCAGACTTCTAGATGTTACTACTGCTCGGCTTAGACTCGGTTACAAGTATCTCTGAGAATTCTCATTATCTGAATTGTGAGGTTCAGTCCCTGAGCCCATTATGTACCTTTCTAACCCTTTCCACTACCGCCCACAAGATGGGTATGGGGGTGCATAATAAATAAACTAAAATAACTAACGCTGCTTCGCCAGCACTGTGGCCTGGGTTCGTATCCTGGCCGGGGAGGATTGACTTGGCGCCAAACCTTAACTGTAGCCTCTATTCACCCCAAGGAAACTATCCTTTGGTCCAGAGATATTGTGCAAAGTAGTTTCAGCGGTAGGCTTAGGTCTTCTGCCAGTTCTTTAATGACTTTGGATTGGATTCCATCCACACCTGGGGCTTTTGAGTCTTTTAATTTGTCAATGTTCTTGATTGTGTCGCATGTTATGGGTATATCCCTTAATTCTTTCTCTTCACCTCCGTCAAGCATTTGTGTGGGTGAAAACCTTTCTAGTGTGAACCCTGATGTAAAGTATTCATTCAGAGTGTTTGCTGCCCTTTGATCGTCCATTATAACTTAGCCAGTCTTATCTTTGAAGGGTCCTACCGAGTCCTTTGTTTTGGGTTTACTTCTTATATATGCATAGAATGATTTTAGATTTTTGTTTTTAAGTTTTGGGCAAGTTTATTTTCGAAGTTTCTTTTGGCTGATCTGATTTCCTGGGTGGCCGAGTTTAGTGTCCTTTTATATATCTCATAATCAATGTTCATCGTGGATTATACATTCTCCGAGGTTCCGCTAAGTTATCAATGCTCGTTTTCCTACCTGTGTCATCATCTAGTTTCCTTTCTTTTCTTTCTCCTCTTTGGCACATATTTTGGAACGAGTTTCCTTATGACATTGACATTTTCCCATGATGCTTGCACGCCATGTTCACCTATCAGCTACATTAATGACACTATGTAAAAGACACATCAAACACTTTATGTAGCATACATAAATCTGTGTATCTGTGTATTTACGTATGTAACTTAGCCTACCATTTTAAAAGCACTACAATCACCTTCTCTGGTTGATTGTTCAATAAATCCCTGAACTGTATGTTTGACAAATCTCTCACCCTGTCCATGGAGGACAGAAGAAAATGTAAATATGCTTTTTAGAATTGTAAATGTATGGCCACGTCTGTGGTAGAAAATAATAATAATAAAGCTCCCTCCAAGAGGTGTTTTGCAGTTCCACTTCTATTCCTTGATAGTCTCCTCGATTGCAAAGCCACTGTAGCGAGTAAACCTTATACTCCCTCCAATCTAAACTAACTAGGTTTACTCGCTACACCACTAACACGTCTTTCGTTTCGGGCATCATCAAGTTGATAAACCTCTCTGAAAGGAGTTACTGTATAAATTGCTCTGCCCGTTTAACACCACGTTACTCATTATCTTTCCATATCTCGCCTACAGTATCTGCGCCTGGGGATGTACAACTCTACCCCAGGGGCTAGATTCACGAAAGCACTTACGCAAGCACTTACGAAAGTGTACATCTTTCCTCAATCTTTGACGGCTTTCGTCACATTTATTAAACAGTTTACAAGCATGAAAACTTCCCATTCAATTGTTGTTATTGTTATGAACAGCCTCCTGGTGCTTCGGAGCTCATTAACTGTTTAATAATTGGAAACAAAGCCGCTAAAGATTGAGAAAAGATGAACAGATTCGTAAGTGTTTGCGTAAGTGCTTTCGTGAATCTGACCCCGATTAAAAACAGAAATAAAGTACCGTCGATCAGTGAGTGTGGAGGAAGACTAGTAACTGTGTGACTCACCATAGATGTAAAGTGCCTTGTATAGTGACTGTTGCGAGCCTCTTGTTGAATCACTTCCCCGGTAGTACAGTCATGTTCGTTCTCGACCCACAATCCAGAATCCCGGATTCGAATCCAGAGCGGGACCGAAATGCTTGGGCACGTTTCCTTTCACCTAATGATCTGTTCAAGTAATGCTGTTCAAACAGCAAGTAGGTACTCGGGAGTTAGTCAGCTTGTAGTGGGGTTGCATCCTGGGCGGGGTCAGTAATTCGGCCTTGAGGGGAAGACCTCGATAAAATCCTAACGTGTATGATTTATATACACTCTGGCTTCCTGTCCCCCGACACAGTGAATTAAAAATAACAATTCACTACACGCTGTACACAGGTTAGGATCAAGTTAGTTTAGTTCATTTATTATGCACCCCATACCCATCTTGTGGGTATGGGGTGGAAAGGGAAAGGGTTACAGAGGCACATAATGGGCTCAGGGACTGAACCCCACAATTCATTTAGCTAAGCAAGTTACAATCTTGATGAGCTAGTTACAAAGTTCAATGCACATCGTCACATCAACAATGGGCTCGAGACCGACCACAAGTACAGTTTCTAAATTAAGCAACTAACATGTGTGGAGAGCTATAGTGTCACAATTGATATGTTTGTCCTGCAACTTCCCCCCCCCCCCTTCCCCAATCTAGTGGGCAGCGGTGGATAGGTTACAATCACTTAGTTACTACCTACAGTTAGCAAGTTACAGTTAGAGTTACAGTTACAGTTACAGTTAGGGTGTAATTATTGGTTTTATTATCACGGAATCCACTACCCATAACAAAACCCCGGGCATTGCCTATTGACATTCTATGAGCAGAATCTCCCTTTAATGGAGAGTAAGACTTAGTCAAAACACTCTTGGCAAGCCCAAAAACTGATGGAAGCTCCATGGCAGGACTGATCTCATCGAAACTTTTAAAATACTGAACAATGTGGAGGATGTTGAGCCAGAAAAATTCTTCAAAAGGTTAGATGTAACACAAACGGAGCAACGGTTTCAAGCTCAACAAGCCACGATGTAGGATTGAGACTTCTCAAAGCTGTAACACTTGAAACAATTGCCTCTCCATCGAAAATTTAAGATCTCACGAGCACTGTGTCTACACCGACGGCTCAGTCCAATTTTCTGCTGGACGGACTGCAGCAGCATGTAGGTTTTATAGAAATAATATTTGCACACAGACAGTTAGTGTCAGGTTAAACAACTGGCTGACCTCCACACAAACAGAACTAGCAGCACCACAACTAGCTACCAGTACGTTAAAAAACATTGGAGGAGGAATAATATTTCTGCTCTTCAAGCAATCAAAAACTTCTTCTGGAAGATCGACAGCAAGAACCACATACTAGCAATTATAAATGACCTAATCGCTGCACAGAGTAAAGGGTTTCGAATCTCCTTTGTATGGACACCATCAAACACAAATATAATCCCATCATAATGAGACAGACATTGCAGCCAAATTAGCGTGTAACAAAGATGAAGTTGAATTAGACTTAGGTATGCCCATCTCTGCTCTCAAAACTATATTGTTCCAAACACTCAGGTCTGATAGGAGATAAATTATTGACTCCCAACGACCTGAAAGCACCAGTATAACAAGTTATGATTTGTTCAGATCTGAAACCTATATCTATGGGCAGCAGGAAACGTCCACCAGACTGTGGGACACAGTGGTTGCAAGGATCAGGTTGGGTTACCGTTACCTGTGGCAGGTGGCTACAGGTGACGGATCTCCCAATCCTGAGCTCACCAGGTGCAAAGTCTGTGAGCAGGAACTGTGGCATGATCTCCCGCACTACATCACTGAATGCCCAGTTATTAGACCATTCAGGCCAGTTGGCATGAGGTACCTGGAGCTTTGCAATTACTTTATTCACTCTCGTGTTCCTGAAGATATCCTCATAATGCACCCGAAATTTGCCAGTGCAGGCTACTGAACATATGGCCCTGTATGACTAACCATCCTGCGAGATGGGAACTTTTAGTATCACTGCGACCTTATTCACTCTTGTGTTCATGATGATATCCTCACAATGCACCCAGAGTCCGCCAGTACAGACTTCTTATCACATGCCTCTGTATGACTAACCTCCTGTGTGATGGGGATTTTAGCATCACGTATCTAGCTTTGTGACATGCTGTACTCCCCTTCATATAGTCTAGGGCAGTTGCACAAATGGAGATGTATAAACCGTGTTAATAATAAAAAAAGACTGAGAACAGATGATTTTTCACCCACAGGGTTATAAACTCACGGAACCGCCTACCCGCCGATACCGTAAATGCCAAAACTCTGTTAACTTTTTTAAGTACAGCTGGAAAAGATCATCAAGGCAAAAGGGAGGGGGCTCTCGACAAGCCGCCGGCTTTCTGTCCTCGTAGAGGCCACTAGTATTAGTGGGCCTCAGGTAAATAGGTAAAATATGGCAACATTAGTGGACTAGTGTACGGGGAGACAATGCTGCCATCCTCATGCCACGCAAACACACTCTCCTGTCCCTCCTTGTATCTTCTCTCACACTTTGTATGATAACTGTGTATTTGAATTATATGAAATAAAAACATTATATGATTCAAACAAGTGCTCTGTATCCTGTCATTAAATGCAAATCTTGCAATTTCTTCTTCGATCGTTGGTACGCCTGAATTCAATATCAACATTGGTTCCTTCACAAATATGATTCCAACAATTCACATAATAAAATCCAAAACTGTAGGAAGATGAAAGAAGAACACCAACAGGTCCATAATACCACAAACCTAGTCAGTTTAGAGGCCTTACCCCTGCACCCAGCGTCAATGTTGTCACTTCACTTTTGACAGGTGAAGAGGTAAGACCGGGTGGCTGAGCTTGTGACGGGATAAGTCCACATTATTGTGTTAAACCTCTCACTTGTCGCCCAGTGTTTGCCGGGAGGTGTCTACAGGTATGGTGGTTGGTGCGTGTGGGCACACAGAGGGGTGTATGAGGACTAACTTGGCCGTGGGAGGGACTTGACACCTCATGTGTCAAGAGGTCAGCTGTTGGGAAGCTTTTTGACGGCAAGGTTCACAATAATTAATATTTTTGTAATTAACTTGTTATCGTCTGAAAAATTAACAGTAGGTCGTACTACATTATTGGTATGCAAATAAAAAATATGTAAATTATATAAAATTTTTATTTAAATTATTTAACCTGGTTTACCTGAGGGTCATTAGAACTACCTGAGTTTACCTGGACTAGTGGCCTCGATGAGGACAGGAAGCCGACGGCTTGTCGAAGGTTCCTTCCCCAATTCACCTTGATAGTTCTATCTAGGTGGATTTTAAAACGTAACAGGTTTAGCATTTACGGCTTCGGCGGGTAGGCGGTTCCATGGGTACCATGGTCCGTCCTGGGCCATTTTCAAGTCGATTGTCAATCGACTTGAGAATGGTACAGGACGGACCGAAACGTCATCCTTTCAACTTCTAGTGTGTGGTCTGGTCAACATACCTTAGCCACGTTATTGTGACTCATTGCCTGCATCTCCTGTTCTCAGTCCTACATTGTGGCTTGTTGAGCTTGACATCGTTGCTCCTTGTTTGTGTTACATCTGACCTTTTGAATAAGTTGTCCTGATCAACATCCTCCAATTTGTTCAGTAGTTTAAAGGTTTCAATAATATCTGCCCTGTCATGCCTGGTTTGTAGTGTTGTTAGCCCTGTGGCCCTCAACCGTTCCTGATACGAGAGTTGACGTAGCTTTGGAATGACTTTTGTTGCCTGGTGTTGCACCTTCTCCAGAGCAGCTAGTCCCAATCACTTAGGCTGGACGATTGAGTGACGGTCTCGCTTCATGCAGGTCGGCGTTCAATCTCCGACTGTCCAAGTGGTTGGGCACCTTTCCTTCCCACCCCCATCCCATCCCAAATCCTTATCCTGACCCCTTGCAAGTGCTATATAGTCGTCATGGCTTGGCACTTTCCCCTGATAATTCCCTTCCCTTCCAGAGCAGCTATATCCTTCTGAAGATGAGGTCTGCATGCCTGGATACAGTTGCACAACAGTGAGTTCAGTGACATTTTGACTCCAAGGTCCTTTTTTTCATCAATCTGCTGTAATGTAATGTCATTAATTTGGTAGTTGTGGCGTGGGTTGCTATGCCCTACATGCATTTGTTGATATTAAAAAGCATTTGCCAGTCTTCTGACCCTTTGTGGAGTTCATGAAGATCTCTGTAGGGCTTCATTATCAGCATCATTTCCCATTTTATCATAAATCTTTGTATCATCTGGAATTTGATGACATGGTTCGTAATATTTTCATCTGTCATTAATGTATATGACAAACGGGGTTGGCATGAAAATGGACCCCTTGTGGTACCCCACTAACCACATTTCTCCATTCAGATTTGTTCCCATTTAACACAACCCTTTGTTTCAACCATTAGTTTATCCACTCAAGTATTTATCCGTTTATTCCATGTGCCTGTAATTTCCTTGCCAGTCTTTCATGTGGTACCCTATCAAAGGCTTTAGCAAAATTCATATATACTTCATCCACCGGAAGGCCTTTGTGTAGTTGGTTACCATTTCCAAATATGTGAGTAGGTTTAAAAGGCAGGACCTGTTTTTAACAGTACGATGTTGTGTCGATTGTACAAGATTGTTCACTGAAAGATAGTGAATGATTCACTCCCTGAGAATTCCTTCCATGACCTTGCAGATGTGTGATGTGAAGCTGATTGCCTTGTAATTTTCTGCTAAGCTCTTTCTACATTTTTTTGAAAATAGGGGTGTCACTGCATATTCCCATGTCAGGGGGACTATCCCTTGGTCCAGAGATTTTGTGAGAAGTAATTTCAGCAGTAGGCATAGTTCTTCTGCCAGTTCCTTCATAACTTTAGATTGGATTCCATGCACACCTGGGGCTTTTGAGTCCTTCAGTTTGTCAGTGGTCTTCCTGATTATATTACATGTTATGGGTATATCACTAAATTCTTTCTCTTCACCTCCTGCATACACTTTTGTGGTTAATGGGATGTCATCTAACGTTTCTAGTGTGAGAATTGATGTAAAATATTAATTTAAAGTGTTTGCTGCCCTTTTATAATCCATTATAACTTGGTTTGTGTCATCTATTAAGGGTCCTAATTTCTAGAATTACTAGAATGGATAAAACAAAGGTTAAAACAAAGAAAACAAAAGGTTGTGCCAAATGAGAATGAATCTGACTGGAGAAATGCGAGTGAGGTACCACAGAGGTCCATTTTGGGGCCAACCTTTTTTGTCATGTATATCAATGACAAGAATGAGAATATTACAAACCACATCATCAGATTTGCAGATGACACATAAATTTATGGTAAAGTGGGAAGTGAAAATTATTTTGAAAGCTTTCAGAGTGAACTGCATGAACTCTACAAATGGTCAGAAGACTGGCAAATGTTTTTCACTACCAAATTAATAACATTACCCTGCAGCATATTGAGGAAGAAAAGGACCTTGGAGTCAAAATTCACCATGTACTGAAAGTTGCACAACAGGTAGGAACAGCAGTAAAAAAGCAAACCAAACCCTTCGACTAATCAAGCATATCTTTGACTTTAAGAAAAAGGTAGTGATTCAATTGTATAACTCTATGGTGCACAGCCATTTGGATTACTTAAAACAAGCGTGGCGACCTCATCTTCAGAAGAACATAGCTGCGTTGGAGGAAATGTAACACTGGCCAACGAAAATCATTCCAGAACTGAGTCAACTCTCTTCCCAGGAACAGTCGAGGGCCACAGGGTTAAGAACTCTGTAAACCGGGCATAACAGAGGATATCATTGAAACTTTTAAAATACTGATCAAGTTAAAGGATGTTAAAACACAATATCTTCAAAAGGTCAGATGTAACATGACCGAGGAGCAATGGTTTCAGGCTCAACAAGCCACAATGTAGGACTGAGAACAGGAGATGACTTTTTCACCCACAGAGTTATAAAACCATGGAACTGCCTACCTGCCAAATCCATAAATACTAAAACTTAAATTTCAAAATCCAGCTGGAAAAAATTGTGGAGGCAAATGGGAGAACCTTTGACAAGCTGCTGGCCTCCTGTCCTCATTGAGGCTACTAGTGTTACTGGCCCCTCTTAGGTAAATTCAGGTAAATATGTTGCAAGGATAGGTTGTGAAGGGTAGCATCAAGTACTAATAATACACGAAAAATAAAATTGAGAAATAATGCTGTTTTGTAGCAAGTTTCAAAATGTTTTCAAATTCAAATGTTTATTCAGGTAAAGTACATACATACAAGGTGTGATACAAACATTGATGGATTTCAAGATAGAGCTAGTACATACAATGCCTAGAGCCACTATTACGCAAAGCGTTTCGGGCAGGAAAAACACTAAAGACTAAAACTTGATACTAATTGAGATTAAAGTATAAATTGTGTTGAGAAAATATAAAAATAAAAAAGGGGGGAACATGGCAGAAAAATAGCAAATATACAATTTGGTCGACAAACAGCATTGTTTAAAATAGCAGACATGGGTTGACATTTAGGGGTAAGGTAGGTTACAGGGAGTTAATTAGGTAGTGCTTCGTTTTTATCTTAAACTGGTTGGGAGAGGTACAGTCTTCACAGTACTGCAAGTGCTTGACAGTCTCATACTGGTGGTATCGACAGTTTACTACTACACTCACTCTCCCTCATTCACTCACTCACTCACTCTCATTCACTCACTCTCATTCACTCACTCTCACACACTCACTCTCACACACTCACTCTCACACACTCTCTCTCATTCACTCACTCTCTCTCATACACTCTCTCTCATACACTCTCTCTCATTCACTCACTCTCATTCACTCACTCTCATTCACTCACTCTCATTCACTCTCACTCACTCACTCTCTCATTCACTCACTCTCTCTTTCACTCATTCACTCTCTCTCATTCACTCTCATTCACTCTCTCTCATTCACTCTCTCTCATTCACTCTCTCTCATTCACTCTCTCTCATTCACTCTCTCTCATTCACTCTCTCTCATTCACTCTCTCTCATTCACTCACTCTCATTCACTCACTCTCTCTCATTCACTCACTCTCTCTCATTCACTCACTCTCTCTCATTCACTCACACTCTCTCATTCACTCACTCTCTCTCATTCACTCACTTACTCTCTCATTCACTCACTCTCTCTCATTCACTCACTCTCTCTCATTCACTCTCTCTCATTCACTCTCTCTCATTCACTCACTCTCATTCACTCACTCTCATTCACTCACTCTCATTCACTCACTCTCTCTCATTCACTCACTCTCTCTCATTCACTCACTCTCTCTCATTCACTCACTCTCTCTCATTCACCCACCATCTCTCATTCACCCACCATCTCTCATTCACCCACCATCTCTCATTCACCCACCATCTCTCATTCACCCACCATCTCTCATTCACCCACCATCTCTCATTCACCCACCCTCTCTCATTCACTCACCCTCTCTCATTCACTCTCTCATTCACTCTCTCTCATTCACTCACTCATTCACTCACTCTCATTCACTCACTCTCATTCACTCACTCTCATTCACTCACTCACTCACTCTCTCTCTCATTCACTCACTCTCTCTCTCTCATTCACTCACTCTCTCTCTCTCATTCACTCACT